>NW_005842636.1:289356-295318 GCF_000455745.1 Alligator sinensis
GGGACAAAACCTTATAGCAAGTCAACAAGGGCAACTGGCTCAGATAATCCTGGATTTTGCTGATTTATTCAGTAAAATTCCTGCAAGGGAAAAATGTACGGTGCATAAAATTGTGACTGCAACTTTATTAAGGAAGTACTAAATTAAATGCGCAGTATCTAAGGCACATTGATGAATGTGTAGATGCGCCCTCAGAGCAGTAGATGGTTACACAGCAATAGCTTTAATATTGGGATAACTGTTACAGCTGACCATACCCCTATGCCAGAATGGTTCAGTGGAGTACAATCGGTCTAAAGCAGAGAAAAAATTAGGTGCAGTCTATGAATGTGTAATTAATAGCTGCATTCTAAATATATGAACCCAAGCACTCCTAAACACATCTTGAAATGTATGCATGCATGTCAAAATGCAGCATATGCAGCACCACTTTCTGGGCTTGCAGTTTAGTTCACACTTTTTCAAGACATGTGTTTCACCGTCTTAAAGAGTGAGAAACTGAGTGCCAAACTTGAATTCTGCTACTCCAGAGCCAGGCTACTAAATCTTTTATTTCTTTCACAATAGATTTACCTTGTGAATATCAAACTAAAATCAAAATATGCTATGACAATTAAATTAACATAGGAAGCACCCAGCATTCTTATTTTAAGTTAAGGTGAATCAAGGGTGTCAAACATTTGACCCATTGTCCAGAGCCACTCCATCTTCCCAACAAGGTGACAAATGAGTCAAAAAATTTGTGGGGCTGGTCATTGGTGGGAGCAGCTGGTTGCAGCATCCAGAGCCTTGGTGGACCAGCCCCTGCTTGGTCCACCAATGCTTGCACCACCTCCATCACAGCAAGAGGCTACCTGGCCCTCAGCCACTTGCCTCACTGCTGCTGTGATTACTGTTGTTGGTGCTGCAGTGGCTGCTTCTGCCATTGTGTGCCTCAGGCTGAATCCAACCAGTGAAGAGTCTAATGCTCTAGATCAGGGTAGGCAATTCTTTTGGGTGGAGGGCCGCTTACTGAGTTTTGGCAAGCCATTGAGGGCCACATGATAGGCAACCAAGGACAGATACATATTAATTTTCTAAATTGTTTAGGGGCCCCGCAGGCCTGATAGAATGGCCTGGCGGGCCGCATACAGCCCCCGGGCCGCATTTTGCCCACCCCTGTTCTAGATCCAACCCAGGGAACAAAGCAAATTTGACACTCCTGCACTAAATAACTGTTTTGTTTGTAGGCCAGTGCATTAGCAATTCTCTTGTGTGCAATGGAGACCAGGATTGTGAAAAAGATGGTGCTGATGAAGATCGATGTGAAGAAGGGAGAACAGTTTGTGACATAGATAAAATACCTCCCAATTCAGAACTTACAGGAGCAGGGTAAGCTTCCTTTTCATTTTTACATCACTTGCAATTTCATAGTGCTTTTAAACAACCCTTGGCTCTAGAAATACACATAACGTGGTCCTTAAATACACTCCCCATTTGGAGCTGAGGAACCTTCAGCCTGAGTTCTCAAGGCCTTCGGGTTCCAAAGTACCTATATTAAAGTGTTTATGGCCAGTCATTCCACATAACAGAGGGCAGCAATGCATCTGCATGGAGTTTAGCACTTTTCATCCCATTGTCAGTGTAGCCTGGCTGGCTAGTTACATTAGTGAAGCTTGGAGTACTACATAGATTTTGCCACTGTGGGAGAGATTCTGTCCTCAGCTGCACATATTTAACTTCCATTGACTTCAATGGGAGCTGCAATTGCAGAAGTGACAGTAAAATTTTGTCCTATGTGACATAGCCTTCCATGCAAAGAGCCGAATTCTTCAGATTGGTGTCTCAAATTACCATTCATACCCTTTGCAATGGGTGTATAGAATGCAGTTGGATTAAAAAAACAGGTTTTTCTTTCATTTTGCAGAAGTGTAGGTAATTAAAAAAAGTTTCATAGCAATAGAGAATCAGGTCTATGCTACGAGTTTTTTGCACCAAATTCATTATTATGTCCCAGTAGCTTCTCATTTCTCCACTAATGCAAAGAAATTAAGACCCTGTCTTAAGGGAGTTTAGAGCCGTTTTACAATCTGACAACATTATGCTGCTATTGTAATGCAACCATTCATATGCATTCTTTATTTTAACCTCAGTTTTAAATACATTCACTCCTGTAACTTTTCATTTCAAGTAAAAATGTGTGGTAATGCTGCCAGTTGTCTATAAACACGATTAGAGAAAGATAGGCTTTCAAACTACATACATAGCAACAATGACTTTTCTTACAGATTATTATTGAGCATTTAGCATTGGGAATCCATATTCTGTGCAGATCTCCATTATATCACATAATGTTAGCATAACAAAATGATTATATTTTAAATTTGTTTAGTGCAGCCATGTTTCCTTGAATATGATCTTAGTTCAGATAAGATACAGAAATGCAGGAAAAGTGCAGCTAGACCTAAGCAGTTGCCATAGATACAAATGTACTGGAGTTAGCAGTTAGTCATGTGCTCATTATGGTTGAGAAAAATCAAGAATGTCATTTTACTTTTCATTCTCTGAAATATTATGTATGCTACAGTTCTGCAACAGCAGAGCCCATAAAGAGTACCCTATTTTCTTATGCAAATTTAGCCTTTTATCCTAATCTGCAAATATAGCAATGTTCACTTATAATAGCTTTTGTAGTTCTATAATCTTATAAACTGTTCCTTGTACTCAGTAGCTCAACTGCCTTAATAAATTATCTTTACTGTTTCCTGTCTTGCAGCTTTGATGCCATTACCGGTGAAACGAGAGGAAATGTAATTCATACTAGAAGCTTTGGTGGACAATGCAGAAAAGTGTTTAGTGGTGATCAGAGAGAATACTACAGGCTGAGTGAAAGTGTTCTTGCCTATACATTCCAAGTATGTTTACTTTTTAATCACAGCTTTATTTCTAGGCTTAAATTTAGAACTGGGAGAATAATGCAATGAGGTGCCTTTATATCTAAGTACAGACAGTTAAAAAGTCTGAAGCTGAATCAATTTGGTCTTCGCAGGTCAGCCTAAACTGCATAGATTGAACCGATAAGCAGACATTCACTTCTTATTCTGGAAATGCAGCCACATGTCTGCAGTGGCTTAGGCCAAAAGCCCCGGGGGAAGGGGGAGGGCACTAAAGCATGCCTCCCTTCTTGGGTGAAGCAGACAGCTTGGAGCCTGCCCACCCTGCAAGAGAGGATGCAAAGCATCTTGGGATGATGGGGGACTGAGAGTTAACTTGGATCTGAAGGGGATCTGAGACAGAAGTTCAATAAACTGATTCAACCTAAATCAGTTAAGTCTGATACTACATCCATCCAGGTTTATGTTAAATCAGTTTCAGCCATTTTGAAAGCTGTTTATGTGCACTGAACTTCTGGCCTGAGCCACTGCAGGTATGTGGCTGCATTTCCTGAATCAAAAGTGAATGTCTGTCCAGTTTCTCAGTTTAATCTCTGCAGTTTAGACTAACTTGCAAAGATTGAATTGATTTAGCCCCAGGCTTTTTGACTGCCTGTACTTAGCCTTTGAAAGCAGTTTATGTGCGCAGAACTTCTGTTGTGTTACAGTGTGAATGCGCCTAGGTGTGACATGATGAGTGCTGTACCATCCTTCTTGACCGGGGACCCTTCCCTTGACTCTTCTGCCACGACTTGGTGTTACTGTATGAAAAGGAGGGGTCCAGTGGTGATCCTCTTCCTAGGGACCCCACGGACAGAGGTACTCATGGTTTCAACGCGATGTTCCACAGGGCTCCGCCTCCCCTACAACCCGTCCACTTGCCAACCAATTGGTGCAGCTCATGTCCTGCCATGCCCGGTGGGCCCCAATTTCCCCAAAGGGACTGGTATTGGCAAAATTCCTACCGGCTAGCCCATCCTGCTATGATGGTTGGAATCCTAGCCTCGACTGTGGCCAGGCTAGGCTCTGGTCTCCTCTTTTCTTTTCCTCTCTGGCATCCTCCTCTTCCCTCTGGGAGGAACACCTCTAATGAATTTTTTAATTTTTTTTTAAAAATTAGATGCTGGTGGTGGGGGGAGGATGGAAGTAATTCCTCCCACCCCGTCTAATGCAGGGACCCAGCTCCCCCTGCTCAAGATGCCAGCTGTGAGCTGGCTGCCAGGCTCCTGCTGGCCACCGGAGCTTCACCAGACAGGGCGCACCCCCCATCGGCATCCTCCTCCTCTCTCCACCCTCTGCCAGGTTCCAGAGGGGCCTTTTAATTTTCCTGTGGCAGTGTCTCTGGCTGCCATGATTGGCCCGGGGTTTTCCCTCCCCTGGAACAGCTGTTTAAAGAGCCAGTATAATGCCAGCTTGCGTGGCCATGGGTCCTGCTCCACCTCTGGCCCCAGCACCGGTGACGAGTTTCCCCAGGTTGGAGGGTCTTACTCCGGTGGTATGGGGCTAGTGGGGGTTTCCCCACCTGCTTCTGGCGCCTTTGGGGGCTTCTGGCCACCACAGACCTCCCCCCTAAAATTGCCTTGTGGCAACTGGGCCCCTCATATAGCTTTCTGGATGGTCTGATGCTCTTCTTCATGAGTTTGGCATGCCTCCTGGGTCAGCTCCCCTGGGCTATGACAATTAGAGAGGAAATCCGCTACAAAATTATCCTTGCCCTGACAGTGTATTTTCATGAACTTAAATGGTTGTAAAGCCAAAGCCCAGCGTGTAATATGGGTATTCTCACTTTGTTTCCTGGTTAGCCACTGCAGTAGGGCATGGTCTGTCACCACCCAGAATTCCCGCCCCATTAAATAATATTTAAAATATTCTATCACCCAGTGTATCGCTAGACACTCCCTTTTGATTATGGCATACCTGATCTTGGCGTGGCTGAGTTTATGGCTTGCAAAGGCAATTGGGCGCTTATCTTTCCCACATCTTTGCAGCAGTACAGCCCTTTGGGCACTGCCCGATCCATCCGTCTGCAAAATAAAAGGGGCAGAGAAATCAGGGGTGTGCACCATGACATCTCGGCACATTGCCTCCTTTAGATCCTCAAAGCTCCTTCTCATTACGGGCATCCACTTTAGCACCGCTGCTGGCCTCCCCTTGAGTGCATCTGTAAGGGGTGCAGCAAGATCAGCAAAATGTGGTATGAACCTCTGATAATAATTAATGAGCCCCAAGAAGGAACAGAGTTGCCGACAATTATGTGGTTCCTGGAATTGACGAATGGCCTCCACCTTGTCAGCCAGGGGGTGGATGGTTCCCCGTCCTACCCAAAACCATAAGTATTTAGTTTTGGTCCCTGCCAATTTGCATTTTTTTGGATTGGCAGTCAATCCTGCTGTTTGAAACTCTCCCAGGACTGCTCTTAGGGCCTTGAGGTGCTGATTCCAATCGGGGGTGAAGATGATGATATCATTGATACAGGCTGCCGCGTAAGCCACTTGTGGTGCAAGCAAGGTGTCTGCACCCGCCTGGCTTTGAACACCTGCTTGCATGCAGCCTTGGCCCATGCTGTAGAAGGCGCACGCTCTCTGGCTTCGTGGGTACCCCGAGGTGGGCTTCGGTTGTCCCTCTGGCCTCCCCCAAACTCTCCTGCCACGTCTTTAAATGTTACTTCAGTGGAGGGGGATAGCCTCGAAGGTTCCCTCAGGGATGACCACTCCACTTGCAGGGTGTTCGTGGGGCTCCACCTCCTCTACACCCCAACCTTATGCCAACCTCTGGCAGGGTGCCAGGTCTTAACACGGCCGCTTCCCTTTGGTGGATGTTCCTTGTGCCCGATTGTGTTCCTCTGTCCTCCTTGAGGCAGGATCTTTGGTTCTTTCCGGCCCTATGCCCAAGGCCCTTCTGAGCCTGTTGGCCCTATTCCTGAAGTCAGCACGGGTTCCCCTGTCAAGCAGGGGTAACAAAACAAAACAAGAGAACCCCAAAAGGGTCTTCCCATCCGGTGTCCTACCGGCTCCCTCTTTCCCCCATTTTTCCCATGCCCTGCAAGCACC
>NW_005842636.1:295349-300572 GCF_000455745.1 Alligator sinensis
CTGGGGTTTCCTGAAAACTCCCCCGATGCTGGTCCTGCGGGGTCTGTCTCCCCTTTTCACTCCCAGCCCAACTCCCCGACTTGGTACCTGGGAGTGTTCAGGTGAAAAACCTGCTTCCTCGAGATAGGTCTCAATCTGTTCTTCTGGGTCGGTGCGCTGGTGGTTCTGTTGTCCGGAACCTCCGCCACCGAACCTCTTCGGAGGCACGAGGGGAAAGTCAGCCCCGACACTTCTCCCCTCCTGGGGTCCTGCCTCAGTTCCCTCGGTGCAAGGGAGCCTTGTTGCCCCAGCTGCCGCCCGTCACCTGAACATTCCCTATTCGTGCTGGCTCTGCCTGTTGCCGGCACAGAGAGCCTCCACTTCCTCACTCGCTCTCCCCACCTCACTGCCGGTGGCCGGTTTTATCCCCGCCGGCCGGTGCATCTCCGTGACATCACCCGCTGGCTTTAATCATACAAAAGTGTGGCTTGTGAACCGCATAGGCTCTTCTCCTCGTCCTTCCGGCCTTGCTTCCCCTGCAGGTAAGTGGTTTTTTTGTGTCCCCTTCTTTATTTCACTATTTTTTCCGTGCCATACCTCTCGGGCGGGGCTTCCCGATTCCTCTTCTCTGTCACCCCAGGACAATGTCCATCAGACTCTGAAAAGTGGCCGCCATGCTGTTCAACCCAAAGGGCACCCGTACAAATTTGAACAGTCCCTAAGGGGTCCCAAAGGCGGTTTTGGCACAGTCGGTGGCTCACATTGGGATTTGCCAGTAACTTTTGGCCAGGTCGATGGTCGATATGTACCCGTCTTCCCTGATTCTCTCAATGAGGTGGGCTATATGTGGCATGGGGAAGGTGTCAAAGGTCGCTATGGCATTTAACTTTCTAAAGTCTATGCACAAGCGAAGTGACCCATCTGGTTTAACCACCGGTACAATCAGACTGCGCCATGGACTTTGGGACGGCTGGATGATCCCCAGCTCCTGCATTTTCTCAATCTCCTGCCGCACCTCCTGCTGCAATCATTGGGGTATAGGCCTCCATTTCTCCCGGACTAGTGCGCTGGGCGGTGTCCTGATTTCATGCTCAATTCTCCGAACTCGCCCTGGGGTTTCCTGAAACACGTCCCGGAAGGCTTCTGTTACCTCCTTCAGTTCCCATTGCTGACTGGCATCCAGATCTCCAAGTTGCACTTGCTCCTTTGGCAGGGATTCCTCCAATTCCAGGTGGTTCCTCCGCCGTCTCCTCTCTCTGTGCCAGCCAGCCCTGGGGTGCCGTCCATTCCTTGAGGAGGTTAACATGATAAATTTGATGCTCGCGGTGGTGTCTGGGTTTGAGGACTTCATAATCCACCAGGCCTGCTTGTCGGACCACCCTAAATGGGCCTTGCCATATCACAAGGTGTTTACTTGCTGATGCAGGAAGTGAGACTAAGACCATATCCCCTGGATGAAATGTTCGGGTTTTCATTTTCCTATTATATCGAGTCTCCTGTTATTCTTGTGCGACTCGCAGGTTCTGGCAAGCAATCCGCTGGGCCTTCTTGATCTGGTCCTGTAGCTCTTGCCAGTATCTCTCAGCTACTAACCATGACCCCACCGGTCTCTCCCATTCTTCTCGTATGACCTGCAACAGCCCCCTGGGACTGTGGCCATATACTAGCTGGAATGTATAGTATATACATTATATATGTATATACTATACATATACAGTATATATGGAATGGGGAGTACTGTGTTGACTCTTGGGGAGCATTCCGTAGGGCAAAGAGTAGCGGCGTTAATATGGTGTCCCATCTACGGGGGTCTTCCTGTGAACATCACCTGAGCATCCTCTTGATGATCCCGTTTAGTCTTTTGACTAAACCATTTGTCTGGGGATGGTAGACCTACGTTTTTAAGTGGGTGATGCCGAGGGTGCTACAAAGAGCCTTCAGCACACCCGACACAAAATTCGTGCCCTGGTTGGTAAGTATCTCCTGCGGTATGCCTACCCTAGCAATCCATTGGAGGAGTTTTTCTGCCACCCAAGTCACCGTAATCGACCTGAGTGGAACTGCCTCTGGGAACCTCGTGGCATAATCCATTAAGACAAATACGTATTGGTATCCACTGTGAGACTTCGGGAGGGGATGCATGATGTCGAGCATGACGCATAAAAATGGTGTCTCAATTATGGTCATCGGTCACAAGGGTGCCCTCTGTGGCCTCCCTTCCTGTGCCCTCTGGCACTCTGGGCAGGATGTTTTCCATCTCTCCACATCTTCCTGCAGCCACAGCCAAAAGAACTCCCGGACTAGCCTCACCCGGGTCTTGGTAAGCCCTAAATGGCCACCTAGTGGGGAGTCATGGGCCAATTTCCATATGGATCAGCAAAGTGAGGATGGAACCACTAGCTGCTGTTTTTCTACCCTTCCCTCCTCACCCCTCTGGACCCGGTATAATAGGCCTCCTATTACCTCAAAACTGGAATTACTCCGGGACATTCCTTCTCTGGGGTCCTTTGTCCCGAGGCATTGGAGCTCTGAATTTTCCCTTTGAGCCTGGTGAAACTGTGCCACGCTGGCCACTTGTTCCATGTTGATCCTTTCTCGAGCCGCTTCCCTCTGTGGAGTGGAGGTTTCACTGGTCCAGCCTTCCCCACTTCTAAGTCACTTTCTTTCCTCCTCCGTCTGCCGGACCCATTCCAGTACCATGTAAAATGGCCCCCATTCTTGTCCCAGGATCATCTCGCACCAAGCCGACCTGCAGTTCCCCTCGGAACTCCATCACCTTCAAGGGAAGGTAACAGCTCCAAAACCGCATCTCGCCGCCCAATATGCACGTCATTACCAACGGTCTGGCTTCCTCTTAACTCTGGTCCGCAGGGCTAGATCCACTGAGAGTAGGGACTGGGAGCATCCCGTGTCTAGGGTCACCCTTACCATCCTATCCCTGATCCAAACTGTCATGACGGGGTGATCCCATCCTCCCTCGTGTATGACAGAGCCAAAGCTACAGTCCATGGACTCATTTTCTTGGGGCAGGGTGCATGTGGTCAACCCGCACCCCAGTTCACTAAGACCAAGTCCACATTTTCTGGAGATATGTGGCTGACTTGTCCGCAATGATAACAGACAACGCCCCTTGACTCCCTTTTGGCAGAGCTGACCACCGCTTTTTTTCTCTGGCCATACTCCCCACCGAGGCATGAAGGCCTCACCCTTGACCTCGCTCATTCTCCAAGCTGGCAAAATCCTCAGCCAGGCGGAGAGCTTCCTCAGTGGTCCAGGGTTGGTGTCTCCTGACCCACACCTGGGTGTCCTCCAACAGGTCTCAGAGGAATTGTTCCAACAGGACCTGGTCTATGACCCCCTCCTGGTCAAACTGGCTGGCGGGTAGCCATTTATTAAGCATGTCCCGCAGGTATTGCAGCAGACTGTGTGGCCACTTGATTTCTTTCGACTTTCAGGCCTGAAATGCCTGTCTGTGGCTGTCTGGGGAAATCTCGAGCCTGTATAGGATCGCAGCCTTCATGGTGTCATAATTTCGGGCATCCTCCCTAGACAGGGCCTGATAAGCTGCTTGAGCTTGGTCTATCACCAGAGCCCCCAACTGGTGAGCCCACTGGGTACAATCCAACCCAGTCTGCAGGGCGGTTCTTTCAAATGCCTTGATATAGGCCTCGGGATCATTTTCCCCTGTCATCCACAGCATCTTGAATAGGGCAGCATTACACTGCATCCACTCCTACGGCCGGGCTAGGCTCTGGTCTCCTCTTTTCTTTTCCTCTCTGGCGTCCTCCTCTTCCCTCTGGGAGGAACGCCTCTAATGTTTTTTTTGTTTTTTTTAAGTAGTTAGATCCTGTGTGGGGGGTGGGGGAGCAGCTGGCTGCTAGGCTCCTGCTGGCCACTGGAGCTTCACCAGGCGGGGTGCGCTCCCCACTGGTGTCCTCCTCCTCTTTCTGCCCTCTGCTGGGTTCCGGCAGGGCCTTTTAACCTTCCCACGGTGGTGTCTGCGGCTGCTGTGATTGGCCCGGGGTTTCCCTGCCCTGGTAACAGCTGTTTAAAGAGCCAGCATAACGCCAGCTCAGGCGGCCATGGGTCCAGCCCCGGCCCCGGCGGTGATTTTCTCCGCGCAGGAGGGTCTTGCTCGGGTGGCGTGGGGCTGGTGGGGGTTTCCCCACCACCTTCCGGCGCCTATGGGGGCTTCTTGCCTCCACATACAGATTTGAACTGGTTTTTAATCACTTATGCTGGTTTGTGTGTAACTTTTATCCCTAGTCTTAAGGAACAGGACTGTCAGTGGCAAAAATTGTAGAAGCAAAAGCAGCATTGGGGTCTAAGTATCAGATTCTTAACTGGTAAAAATTCAGCATAGCTCTCCTGAAATCAATTCAGTTATTCTCATATGCTGTGAATTGACCTCTGGCTCATGCATACATTTTAAAAGATGAGGTGATGTTTTATTAGAGAATTGTATACACGTTGAATAATTTTTTATACACCAATTGTTGGTTCTATTGCTAAAAGGAAAATGATATCATATATTGAATTATAACTTGGATCAGGATTTCAATCCTCTATTTCAACAGAAGTTTTGGATGCCTGAGTAATGTATTCAGCACACTGAAAACTTCACTTAAAATGGGAATACTCACAAGTATACACTTAAAGTTAAAAGAGTGGGAAAGGTAAACTGTGCTTACCAGGATTCAGTCCTCCTGAATGTAGGCCCTCTCCATTCCTTTCCTCTGTGCCTGGGTAGGTGAAGCCCTCTGCATATTCTTTTCAAGCATCTCATGTTAATGCTTGTTAGGACAGTAGCAAAGGTCTTCTGAAGGAAGGCTTTGTTTAAAGCAGGGGTTTTCAACCTTCTTTAACAAGTGTACCCCTTCTGTCTCAGTTTTACCTCATGTACCCCTTTACATTTTTTTCTTGTTTTTAAAGGGGGCGGTGCAGATTGAGTCCCTGCAGTGAGGGAGGGAGTGGTGCAGGGGCAGGTGCTGCTTAGCCGGGGCGAGGCAAGGCATGGAATGGAGCCATGAGTGGCTCATCCTGGGGTGTCAGGAGCAGGGGCAGCTCCCATCACTGCGCACACCCTGGGAGAGCATGGGGGCATGTGCCCCCAAATCTGCGCATGGGGCAAGGGCAGGCTGCTGCTGGGGGGGGGGGGGGAGATCGAGCCCCAGAGGTGGAGGAGGGAGTGGGGCAGGGGCAGGGGCTGCTCAGCCAGGGCAGGGCACGGGACTGAGTCACAGG
>NW_005842636.1:300599-329466 GCF_000455745.1 Alligator sinensis
CGCCCCCACAATCCCCCTCCCAGTGCCACTGCCACCCACCCTGAATGCAGCCCAGCCCAGCCCTCACCGGGAAGAGCCCAGCATGGCCCCAGCCCCAGTCCGCCCTGCCCCACCCCACACACAGATCCGGGGGCACACACCCCCCATGCCCTCCCAGGCGAGCAGTGGGAACCGCCAGACAAGCAACTTGCCCCCCACATATGGCTCAGTCCTGCACCCTGCCCTAGCTGGGCAGCCCCAGCCCCACTCCCACCTCCCACAACAAGGGACCTAGTTGCTCTCCACATGGCCAGGCTGCACTCCTGGCTGCCCATGTGCTGCACTGCAGCTGCACACATGCATGTGGAGTTCTACGTACCTCCTAGCACTCTTTTAAGTATTCCTGGGGGTACGCGTACCCCCTGTTGACAACCACTGGTTTAAAATTATATCACTAAAAGGATGAGTCCTGCTCTCTCAGTGACACTTCGATCTGTCCTTAGTGGTGTGATTCACAAGTGACTTATGCATGGGGAATTCCTGTGCTCCTGCTGCTAAGATTTAGATGCCCAGCTAGAGAAGGGGGATTCACAAACTTGAGTGAGGCACCTAACTTAGAATACTACCTTTGCAATAAACCAGAGACTACCACTGAGAAACAAGCCCTGTCCCCTCACTCTCACTCTTCATGCTAAAAAAAATGCTATGTGGGTACTGTTGGTACTGCATCAGACCCCCTCTACACATTATGCCATGATTAATATGTCCAAGTATTCAAACAACTGGGGATAGTGGCCACTTCTATATAACGTAGTCTGGTGGTTAGAGCACTTAACCAGGAAATAGGAGATCTGGGTTTAATTTGCCTAAGGGGATTAATCCCACCTCTCCCACTTTCCAGGGGAGTATCCCCTTGCCCCTAATAATGAACTTGGTTTCCAATACATGTAATAATTTATAATTGTATGTTATCCAACTTTATCCAATGCAACATGCATAAGCAGCCCCAAGATCAAAGACCAGAACCCAGGACTCCCTCCCAGCCAAGTATCCTCATCACTGGCCTGCTGCATCACATTACCTTTTGCTTTTTCTCTCAGAGCCCATGATGCTTTCATACTGAGTTGCACAGTGGTCCAGTCTTTGAAGGAGGGATACTAAGAACTTTCATTTTACCATAGCAGTTAGGAGATGCTAGGTAACCCAGCTCCGTCTCCCACACACCATTCACAGACAAGTACTCTCACAATTAGCTTTTATACAGAATCTCACCACTGTCTCCTACTTGAGCTGTGTTTTTCAATGAAAGCAGGTGTCAATGCTGAACTCACTACTGACAGGCATACTTGAAAGTATGCCTATGAGCTCAGGACTCCCAAACAGGCTTAAGTGGGACATGTGCATCCAGAGACCAATGTCAGTCAATATGCAACACATCTGAACCCACACAGTAGCTGAACTTCAGGTGTCTCAGTCAGGTTTTAGATATAAAGGAGGTCTTCAGCTCTTAAACAGATTTGGTAGGGTTTCTGTGAAACTGTGCCTAAATTCTGCTGAAGTCCCTTTGTAAATATCATCTAAAATGCACCATTGCGCAGTAATTGTATGTGTCATATGATGTTTAATGTTTCCTGTTTGTACAAATTTACTTGAAGCAGTCTTTCTGGACTCTGTGCCAGTAATATACATTTCTTTGTTTGTTTCTATAACCCTCATAAGCAAAGATTAACAAAGAACTGCATTCTTCTTGTCCTAGGTGAAAATTCAGAATGATTTTAGCTATGAGTTTTTTGATAGCAAATGGTCTTATATGAAACACAAGGAAGTGTCTGTAACATCTAATCATGGACATCGCTATCATCTGGACACAAGTAATACTATTGAAACAAAGGTATTTATAAACCAGCACCCTACTTTATACATTTTCCATGTGAGATTGCACTATTATTTTTAATGCTGTTTAATGATTAATTTTAAACATTTCTAGACAAAGTTCTGCTATTTTGGGTAAATATATAGATAAAGATTTTGCTCATTTTACTGAGATGTCACTGCTCTGGGCTAAAGCTGTTTTTCTCCTTTTAAGAGTTTATTGGCTGTGTTTGCATTTGAAAAATTTACACTGGCTTCATTTCCTAATTGAATAATATTCCTGATGTTATTACTTTTCTTTTAAATAGTTCATTCAGATATCCTTTTCTCCTTGTTTTTATATTATTAATATTACATTCTTCAGTATTTTGGGGCAAGGGAATTTTAAAATAAAGTAAAGCTAGCCTTGCCTCCCATTATAAAACCATATTTCAGGATTGAATTGTGCTAAGAATTACTCTTCTATGAGGCAGGCCATGGTGCCTCTACGTTGCCTAAAAATCATAGAATGAGAAGTAGAGCTGGAGGGGACCTCCAGAGGCCATCTGGTCCAACCCCCTGCCTGAGGTAGGATCATCCCTATCTAAACCATCCTATACAATCCATCATCTAAATTCTACATAAGACTACTGTCAACCCTGACACGACATGGACCTAACTGTCAATATAGCCTCAAGAGATCCCAGGTAGATGGCTATGCCCGCCACTACAGAGGAAGGGAAAACCCCACAGTCCTTACCAATCTGACCATGGGGTAAAATTCCTTCTTGAACTCAAATCCAGTAGGAGCATTGGCACACCCCAGTCAAAGCTTCCAACCTTGGCTGCAGCCAAAACCCAGTGCCTCTGGGAAGGCTTAAAAACACCCTGACACATGTAGTAGAATGGGGGAGGTGGCTGGGGGCAATTAGCAAGGCCCAGAAGCATGGGAAATAAAAATAAAAGTGTTAAACAAGAAAACTTCTTCAAATGACTGATTTGTGAGGTAATAACTAAATAATCTTGGGCTAAATAATGAAGATGTTTATTAGTTCATAACCTTATTGCTAGCAAGATGCTAGAGAACACTCTTACGTTATTTCAAGAAATTGTCTACTTATTACATACATTGAGACTTACACCAATTAAGTTAAAACATGTTTATTTGTTAATTGAGGAAAGCAGCTGAGAAGCTGTGGTGGCCATACTTACTGTGGAAACCTCAGTGATGAATTCTGATACAGTGTCTCAGGGGGACAGGAGCAGCTGACACAGAAAATGGTGTGCCAGACTGGTACATAATGCGAATAGAGTTTCTGGTACCCCATGTCTGTCTCAAGCAGGCCTCCATTAATCAGTTTCTGTTGTGCTGTGAATGCCTGGAAACCACTATTAGCTTTCATGTGGGAACCTTCATTTGCCATTTGGTCCTTTTCCTAGTTTCTTGGGAGATGGAGAAGGAAGAAGATTTCTTCAATTAAAAACTAAAAGAACTCCCCTATACACAACAGACATGTTTTTCTACCTTCCATTCTATTCAGAAATGAGAAGAAAGGAAAGCACAAAAGCCTGAATGCACTCTTGTCAGGGGAACTAGATAACGTCCATCTGTGACTTCTGAAAAAACTGGCACATGAAATCACAGGTCTGGTAACAATCCTACAAGTTGGGGATAATACCATACAATTGGAGGAGGATAGTGTAGGGGAAAAAAGTAAAAGTAATCATGGCAGCTGTTGTTTTATTCATCTGACCTCAAAGATATGCAAGGAAAGAGCAAATCAATGGAAATCGTGATGCAAAGTAGTCTGTTTTCTAAAGTTAGATTGTGCCATACTCATCTTTTTTTAATCGGCTAATTGATTTCCTGTATTAAGGAAATGTAGTAGATCTCATCTATCTGCAGCAGGGGTGGGGAAAATGTGGCCCGCAGGCCGGATGCAGCCCACCAAGCCATTCTATCTGGCCCACAGGGCCCCTAAAAAATTTAGAAAATTAATATTTATCTGGCCCAGCTGCCTGTCATGTGGCCCCTGATGGCTTCCCAAAACTCCGTAAGCAGCCCTCTGCCTGAAATAATTGCCCGCCCCGATCTGGAGATTAGTAAACCTTTTGATTTAGTGAGACAGAAAATTATTAGTTGAGATGGAGAAGATGCTCTTCATACAAAATTGTAAAATGAGTAAGAAACCAGCTAAGAGATGATGAAAATATGTACTTCAGAAAGGAAAATGTATCAGGCTAGCAGAATTCCACAAAGACCAGTCTTTAGATGATTTTACTTAATATCTTCATGAACGTTTTTGGCACAAAAAGCAGCACCATGGTGATAAACTTTGCTGATGATAACGTAACATTAGAAAGTATCACCCATAAAGAGAAAACCTGAGATATCATAAAGGAAGAATAGGATGAGCTTAAATATTGGAGTAATAGAAAGGGATCATATTAAATACTGCAAAGCACACAACCTTGAATTCAGGGACCAGCAATAACAATTTTTGCTGTCAACTGGCAGCTCATTGGTGGGAAATAACTGAGCAGAAGACTTGGGTTGATTAGTTGATTACAGAAGGACTCTGAACCATTAATGTGAGGTGGACAAAAAAAAAGCAAATGTGATCCTCAAATGTGTCAGTGAAGATATTTCCAATAGAAATAGGCAAGTATTAATGCCATTGTACAATGCAGTTTGGAGACTCCATCTCGAATACTGCATACCAATTGGTAACTAGTGGGTAGGAAAGAGAATCTCAAAATGGATCAGGTACAGAGAAATGCTCCTGGGATGATCAAGGGAATGGAGTGCCTTCTATGCAAGGAGACTAGAAGAGCTTGGCTTGTTTAGTTTAGGAAAGTGAAGAAAGAGAAAACTTAAAATGGTCTCTATAAGCACATCATGGGGCTTACACCAGAAAGAAGAACTATTTAAACTAAAGGATCAGCTTGCCACAAGACCAGACTGGTATAAACTGGACATGGATATATTTACACTGGAAATTAAATGAAGGTTTCAAGTTACCATAGGAGAGAGACTTTAGAACAGTCTTCCAATTGGAGTAGTAGAGACAAACAAATCCCCAATTATTTTTAATATGGTGCTTGATCAGTTTATGAAAGGGATTGTATGACTTGGGACAGCAGGGACCGAATGTACTTCCCAGTCCCACAATTTTTCAGAAAACAAACAAAAAAGAAATCCTGCCTTTTAAAGAAGTACACAAACCTGTCACAGGATCCAAATGCAGTGAGTTCTACAGGAAGGAGTGAATCAGAATGCAGAGGTTTCATATGGAATGGTTGTCCTCTCCCTCTCCTCCTCCTCCGCCCCAAAAAAGCAACAAAAAACCCAACACCTATTGTTCAGCAGCCAGTAAAACATCTCTATATTTGACTGGCAGAATCCATTCAATACATATATTGCTGTTTGACAATTCTTTTTTTATCCCCATAGAGTAAGCACTTGATGGTCATTGACAATAATGTGGAAGTTGCTCAATTCATTAATAACCGTCCAGAATTTCTCACTCTTGCGGAAGCATTCTGGAAAGAGCTTGCCAACCTTCCTGCTGCGTATGAACACAATGCATACCGAAGGCTAATTGAACAGTTTGGGACTCATTTCCTGCACTCTGGATCTCTGGGAGGACATTACAAAGTTATATTTTACATGGATACTAATAAAATGAAACAAGGAGGTATAGTACTAAAGGATCACTTACAAGAAACAAAAGGAATGTAAAAGCAAAAACCCCCTACCTTTTCCCCACTCCAACCTGTCCCTATTCAATTCTTATTAATACAAAGCTAGAGGTGCACTGAAGCCACAACATTTAGAGTCTGGATTTTGAACACTCAAAGTTCTAGGACGTTTGGACCCGAGGTCTTAATTCAACCCATTATAAATTTAAAGGACCATTTGCAAACTTTGGATCCTAGTCCTGGTTCTGATTTCAAGCAACCCTAAAATTCAGGTCCCTGGCAACATTACATTTATCACTGAACACATTAATTGTGTGATGAATTGTAATATGCTGCATGTTAAGGCAATTTATCACACAAATGGCAAATGACAAACTAGTGGGAAAAAATGGTGAACCAGCCACAACGATATTCCTTGTTAAATATGGAACATCTTGTGACTGGTTTGTATCATGCTTCAATTTGAATTTGTGGCATGTTATACTCAGAGTGATAGCTATTGGCTGGGTTTTCTAGCATCCCCAGGTGCATTGTTCCCTACCCTTGCTCCCCACCTTGCCCAGTCCCAGCAAAAGTAAAGTGAGCTTCTGGCAGCATTGCCTCAGCTCCCCTAGCTAGCAGGTGCCCAAAATGCAAATTTGTATGTTGTTTTTCCCCCACAGGGCAGCCTGCCCTTAGTATGTCAAGCCAGACACACTGGGCCATATTTGTATCATGTAACAATATTCCTCAGTCTCCATCATGCAGGGGTCAGAGGACAAATCTGCACCGATGATGCTACTCAAAGACAACAAGTGATGGAGGAAAAATGGGTGGCAAGAGAAAAGGAATGCATGAGAAAAAAATATCTACCAACTGTGTCATCCAGATCTCTGCTCACATCCCTAGACATTGCTCCTGGCTACTAGTAGCCCTCAGTGCAGGACCTGTTTTTTTAAGTACTCCGTACGGCAAAAAGCTATCGGAAAAAATGTGTCAGTTGTTCTTCCCCTAAGGAAGGCCTTCAAGTCAAGGAAATTAACTCCCACCATTCTGTAAGCTTAATGGTTCTGTTTCCTTCCAGGTTTGAGCAAAACCGATATGTACAAATGTACTACATCAGGCTGGAGTTTCTTCTTTATAAAAAAGAAAAAGACTGAGTGCTCAAAACTAGATGAATTGTTAAAGTCGTCTTCAGGTAAGCAATTCCCTGGCCCAGAAATTCCTCATGTTGCAAGTTGGACCAGAATGGGTTACACTTGGAAATTCAAAAACAAAACAAAAAAACCCATACCACACAAAGGGCTTTTTGATATAGCAGAACCCTTTCTTTCTGAATAGAAATATGGAGAATGTACTTATATAAAAAGATTTCAGATGTTTGAAATCTTTTCCTAAGTGTAAGGATAGTTATGTATTGGAATAAGGTTACTTCATTTTTAAAAGGTTAGACACACCTCTCAGGAATGGTTTGTATATAGTTTCATAGTCTGTAGGGTCGGAAGGGACCTAAGCAGATCATCAAGTCTGACCCCCTGCCATGGCAGGAAAAAGTACTGGGGTCAAGTGACCCCAGCAAGGTGTTCATCTAGCCTACTCTTAAAGACCCCCAGGGTAGAAGCCAGCACCACTTCGCTTAGAAGTTCGTTCCAGGTCCTAGCCGCCCTGACAGTGAAGTAGCGCCTCCTGATGTCTAGTCTGAATCTGCCCTCTGCCAGCTTGTGACCGTTATTTCTAATCACTCCTGGTAGTGCTCGGGGGAACAGGGACTTCCCCCAATGCCTGCTGGTCCCCTCTGACTAGTTTGTAAATGGCCACTAGATCCCCCCTCAGCCTTCTCTTGTGGAGGCTGAACAGGTTCAGGTCCCGTAGCCTCTCCTTGTAGGGCCTGCCCTGCTGCCCCCTGATCAGGTGAGTGGCCCTCCTCTGAACCCTCTCAATGCTGTCCACATCCCTCCTGAAGTGCGGCGGCCAGAACTGGACACAGTATTCCAACTGTACTGCATCCAATTCTGGGCTCCACAATTCAAGAAGGATGTGGAGAAGCTTGAGAGAGTCCAGAAGAGAGCCATGTGCATGATCAGAGGGCAAGAGAATATGCCTTATGATGAGAGGCTGAGAGCCATGGGATTCTTCAGCCTGGAAAAGCGCAGGCTCGGGGGGACCTGGTGGCTGCTTATAAGTACATAAGCGATGTACATCAGGACCTGGGAGAATGTCTGTTCACCAAAGCGGCCCAAGAAAAACAAGGACCAACAGTCATAATCTCCTCCAACACCATTTTAGTATGGACATAAGAAAAAATTTCTTTACTGTCTGAGCCCCTAAGACCTGGAATAGACTCATTCCAGAAGTGGTGTAGACACCTACTCTGGACTCATTCTAGAAATGCTTGGATGCTTATCTTGCTGGGATCCTTTGACCCTAGTTGGCTTCCTGCCCTGGGGCAGGGGGCTGGACTTGATGATCTTTGAGGTCCCTTCCAACCCTAACGTCTATGAAATCTATGAACTGCGGCCTGACCAGTGTCACATAGAGGGGGAGGATCACCTCCTTGGACCTGCTTGAGATGCATCTGGATGCATGACAAAGTACAGTTGGCCTTCCTGACTGCATCCCCACACTGTTGGCCCATTTTCATGTTGGCATCAATAATTACTCCCAAGATCCTTTTCTGCCTCTGCACTGGCAAGAAGGGAATTCCCCAGCCTGTAGGTATGCTGCTGGTTCTTCCCCCCCAGGTGCAGTATCTTGCACATGTCAGCGTTGAAACCCATCCTGTTCTCATCCGCCCACCCCTGTAACCTGTCTAGGTCCAATTGCAGCCTATTCCTCCCTTCTAGGGTGCCCACATCCCCCCACATCTTAGTGTCATCTGCGAATTTGAACAGGGTGCTTTTTATCCCCTTGTCCAAGTCACTGATGAAGATGTTGAACAGCGTGGGTGTGAGGACCAAGCCCTGTGGAACCCCATTGCCCACATCCCTCCAGGTCGAATAGGATCCGTCCACCACCACTCTCTGGGTCTAACCCTCCAGCGAGTTAGTGACCCAATTGACTATGTAGGTGTTGATGCCACAGTCCCCTAGTTTTTTAATGAGAATGGGGTGAGAGACAGTGTCGAAGGCCTTCCTAAAGTCCAGAAATACTATGTCCACTGCTACACCTGCATCTAAGGATTTTGTGACCTGGTCATAGAAGGCCACCGGTTGGCCACAGAAGGCCACAAGTTGTTCTTACCCTGGGATATGAGGATGGACTAGTCATTCTGTCATATTCCCATCCATCCTTATTTTCTATGATTCTATAAGATGGATTGAATTTCCAATTTAACTTGTGTTCATTTGGGGGACATAATTCTGATACCATATAGAACAGAACCTGGGAAATAAGCCACAACAGTTACCAAAATTGTGAAAACTTGCAGAAGGAGCTGTGAGAAAAAGTAACAACAAATGCAAAGGCTCATATCATGAAGCCAAATCCTGGGAAGTGCTGCACACTAAAGCTGATAAATGCTTGGAATCTCTTAGGAGAGCAGTTTTATTGAGGCTAATTTTTTTGGTAATTTGTGGATAGGCCAATTATTCTCAACCTTTTTGGAGGCACTCCTCAGAAAATGACAGCTCTTAGTTTTCATTCATTTTCTGACTACAGAAAAACTATAGAGTAATTCTTCTGCTGCAAACATCTCAGAAAGACCACAACAGGGCAGAATGCTTTTAACACTGGATTCCTACTTGAAATCTCTGGGTTTATCTTGTGAATCATGTTTGCATACCTAACAGGATTGACACTGCATGGCACTCTGTGGCATCCTTGAAGGGATCTCAGGGTACCCCAGAGTGCTGTAACATGCTGGTTGGGAATCAATGAGATAGGCATTTTTTCACATCCCCGCAGTCATATTCCACATAGTTGCCATGTGTACATCTACATCTCTCTCTCTTTCACCCTTCATCCTATCCATCCTTGGGGGTCTTTAAGAGGAGGCTAGATATGCACCTGGCTAGGGTTGTCTGACCCTAGCACTCTTTCCTACCCAGGGCAGGGGGGTCGGACTCAATGATCTGCTAAGGTCCCTTCTGACCCAAACATCTATGAATCCTGTTTTATGTTTCCTTTCCTTATTGGTCCGTTTTTGTCTTTTCATTTAAAGCTTGCTTCTTTCCTCATTAAACAGCTACATGGCTGTGTAACAGGGGGCCTTCTCCGGGCCGATTTGCCATTGGCCCGCCCACCTGTTTTTGGGCCAACTGCCCACTTTCTCGTTTGCCATGCCTTGATGATATAATTAGGATATTAATTAGGCAGGAGGCTGCCTATTTCTTGCCCCAATGCCAGGAGGCACTATCTGCGGCTCTGTTCCTCCCCTACACCGCAGCCCAAGCCTCGCAGTGGCATCCATTGTTCTTATCATCACTGGCCCCAAACTAGGCCCAAGAATCCTTCAGTCCAGACTCCTACAAGATCCCTCCACTCAGCTGGCCTACTCCACCGTCATTCTGGGCTGCCTAGTTCCCTGAACTATTTCCCCTCTCAGGCCACACAGGTCCCGGCCTCACCTCTAAGGCCAGTTGGAAACCCCAGGCCCTCAGCTCTGGGTGTCCCTTGTGGTGG
Organism: Alligator sinensis; assembly: GCF_000455745.1. NCBI lineage: Eukaryota > Metazoa > Chordata > Crocodylia > Alligatoridae > Alligator > Alligator sinensis. Next base: position 310,731 of record NW_005842636.1, read on the forward strand.
GCCCCTGGCCCTTCTGATCACTCTGTTCCAGGCCCCAGCATTGACCAGTCGAGGGTACTCTAAGTCAGGCCTCTAAGCCTCTAGCCCCACTCTCTCTCCTAGGTCCACCTTCTGGCCCCTACTAGGGGATAACCCACCCAGTAGTGGGAGCTGGGTTTATTAAGGCACCCCGACCCACCTTTCACCAGGGTGGTAACTGGCCTGGTATTTCCTGGGGAATCCCACGCCACTGGGAGCCCCACCAGACCACCCACTCCTGGCAGGGTGCAGTTTTAGGTCATGCCCAGGACCAGGAGTCTCCAAACCATCCCCTACAGCTCCTGCCCTTACCTCCGGGATGTTGCATGCAGCCTTGCAGCCAGGCGATGTTTCTGCCTGGCCTGCCAGTAGCAAACTGCTCTGTTTATATAGACAGCCAGAGATCTAAAATGGCCGGCAGCATCTCTGGCTGCTTGGCTGAACCCTTAAAGTGGCAGGCACCAACAGTGCCCTGCCACAGGGTGTTTCAGGTGGTTTTGTGAGGGAATGGACACAGGCTTTGACCGCTCAACTCTGTTTTACAAGTGCGGACTCAAGATGTCTGGGTGGGGAACCTCCTCTCTGATCAGTTATTCAGGAGCTTCTCTGGAAGTCATTATAAAGCAGGAATAAAGACACACCTGACTTCTATTTTAGTTGGGAAACACTATTTCAGGATTTGACCCAGTGTTACCGTTTTAGGATATATTATAGATTTCATAGACATTAGGGCTGGAAGGGACCTCAGAAGATCAGAGTCCAGCCCCCTGACCAAAGGGCAGGAAGTCAGCTGGGGTCAAAGGAACCCAACAAGATAAATGTCCAAATGTCTCTTAAAGGAGTTCAGAGTAGGTGCTTGCACCACCTCTGAAGGCAGTCTGTACCAGGCCTTTGGGGCTTGGACAATAAAAAAGTTCTTCCTTATGTCCAGCCTGAAACAATCTTGGAGGAGTTTGTGACTGTTTGACCTTGTCATCCCTTGGGGCGCTCTGGTGAACAGGCATTCCCCCAGATCCTGATGTATGCCCTTTATATACTTATAGGCAGCCACCAGACCCCCCTGAGCCTGTGATTTTTCAGGTTGAAGAGTCCCATGGCTCTCAGCCTCTCATCGTAAGGCCTGTTCTTCTGCCCTCTGATCATGCACATGGCTCTCCTCTGGAATCTCTCAAGCTTCTCCACATCCTTTTTAAATTGTGGAGCCCAGAATTGGATGCAGTACTCCAGCTGTGGCCTCACTAAGGCCAAACATAGTGGGAGGATGACATCCTAGGATTTGCCTGAGAAGCATCTATGGCTGTAAGCCAGAGTTTTGCTCGCTTTACCAGCTGTGACATCACATTGGTGGCTCATATTCATCTTGTGGTCAATCATGACCCCCAAGTCCCTTTTGGCCATGGTGCTAGCAAGCCGAGCCTATTAGCATGCTGCGGGGTTCCCTCCCCCCCCCCCCCCAAGGGGCAGTACCTTGCCTTTTTTGTGGTTAGGTTCTCATCCGCCCATTTTCTGAGCCTGCTGAGGTTGGCCTGGATCACCATCCTATCCTCAGGTGTGAATGCTCTACCCCAAAGTTTGGTGTCATCGGCGAACTTGACCAGTGCTTCTGACACCAATGTATACATCATTAATAAAGATGTTAAAGAGTATAGGCCCAAGGACGGAGCCTTGGGGGACCCCACTGGTCACGGCGCACCACAATGATTTACTTCCGTCTATTACCACTCTCTGGGTCTGACCTTGGAGCCAATTCCCCAGCTCTTGGGCTGTGATGTAGCCAAAGCCACAGTTGGACAATTTTTCCATGAGGAGACCATGGGACACCAGATCAAAAGCTTTTTAAAATCCAGATATATGACATCAATCTCTTCTCTCTTGATGAGATGAGATTGGTCAGGCAAGACCTACCCACAACAAACCCATGCTAGCTATCCCTCAGGATGTTGCCATCAGCCAGCTTGTCAAGAATAATCTCTTTGATCATTTTTTCCCCAAGATCTTCCCTGGGATAGAGGTCAGGCCCTTGCGGTGAGGTGTGTGGCCATCCACATTGTGCCTCTGGCAGTCCGGATACTGCTGTGACTACCTATTGTAGGGCTCACTGGCAGGGCCTCAGGCCCTCCCGCTCACCCTCCTGCACAAACTCCCATGCTAACTTGAATGCTGGGCCTAGAAGCGTACCTGTTTGCATGTCCTGTTTACGAGGCTCCAGGAACATGGCTTCCTGGAGGGCTGAGCGAAGTAGGAGCCAGGGGGGGCATGACCCTCCTTGGCTCCACTTAGCTGCTCCACAGCTGGGCTACATCCCTCCCACCACAGGCCTCTGCTTACCTCCAGGTAGGCCGGGGCTCATTGGCATCCTGGGCTCCACTTGGGGGGTCCTGGGGGTCCCTGGGCTCACGGGGGCGCAACAGGCTTCCGTCCGTGAGTCTTTTGCCAAAGCTGGAGACTGAATGCGGCTTCTGCCATTGCCAGGCCCTTTTTAAACTATGCGCATGTGCAGAAGGGCCCAGTGGTGCTGAGCCATTCTTGGGGGTCCCTCCCCGCACCAAAGGAGGGGACAGGTAAGTGACCCCCCCTTCCCCATCTCATGTACTGGGTGTCTCCAATTGCATGGCTCCCTGGGGGGCTGGGTCAAGTAGGAACCTGGGGTGTGTGACCCTCCTTGGCTCCACTCAGCTGCCCCACAGCTGGGCTACTTCCCTCCTACCATGGGCCCTTACTTACCTTGGGTAGGTTGGGACTCATCAGGGGTCCTGGGGTCCACTTGGGGGGTCCTGGTGGTCCCTGGGCTCATGGGGGTGCAATGGGCCCCCACCCATGAGTCTCTCATTGGAGTCGGGGACTGAATGTGGCTTCTGCATATGTGATCTATGGCTGAGATTTCTATGCTGATGAGCCCTTTAATTCTTTCCTAGAACAGTTATTTACACATAATGAGGAATTCCTATTTTCATTCAAAAAAAATCACAGTGCTTCTGTCTTTTGTATTTCTGATCCTGGAATATATAGGAAGCACTAATAATCGGATTCAAGGTGAGCCTTATGTAGAGGGAGGAAGTCCATCTGCTGTTGCCAGTCTCAGTTTTCTAGACTTGGATAATCCTGCTGGAAATAGTGAGAGATATTCCCAGTGGGCCAGATCAGTGAAATATTATCCCAGAGTAATTAAACAAAAGGTAAGATGTTGCTTTATTTTGCTAAAGAAGGTAGCTTCCTCTAAGTTGGGGACATAATCAAATTAGATAGGTTAAGCAGCTCCAGCTGTATGTGGAAACAATTTTCTATTCAGGTTGTTTTATAAAACTAAGTTAAGACAACTGCACACTGGAAACAAGGTAATTCCAGTTAAGGATAAAGGTCTAGATCCCTGCAGACAAAGCTCTGTGTCCATATCATCATGCTGAAATATCAAGGATAGTATGAAACAGAAGGGAGACTCCTGCCAGCAAGCTGAGTGAGTCAGTGCAAGCTCTAGGGCTAGGGACAGACATTACACATAAATTGGTTTAAGTGATCAGAAACTGGTTTAAACCTATAACAGAACAGATGTTCAGTGCACATAAAACAGTTTGAAAATGGCTGAAACTGGTTTGAGATAAATCTGGTTGACTGTAGTATCAGACTTAATTGATTTGGCTCAAACCGGTTTATGCAATGTCTGTCCCAGACCCCATGCTGGTTTAAGATAAACCAGACTCCCCCAGCATCCCGGCCTGCTCTTTGGGCTGGGCAGCGCTTTGTGTTCCACAGCAGAGTTGACTACTCTCTTCTGCTCCCTGGCTGGAGCACTCGCAGAGACCGCAGGCACAGTAGGGTCTGCCTAGCTTCCTCCTAACCTACCTCCCCCTTACTGTTCAAGCTGGAATCCCCCCTCCGATCTCCCACAGCACAAACCCCAGCCCCATGGACCCTAGGCATGTGGTGTGCTAGCTATTAATGCCAAGAGGTGTCTGCGTGTATGTGTGTCTCCAATTTCACTGGGACAGAAAGACAGAGCAGTGACCGCTTATGGCTTTTTGGGGCTAATCAACAGGGCAGCTGGTAAGTAATTTAAGAAGAGTTTAAACTAATGGAGAGAGGCTATTGTTTTGCTGATGGGGTGATAAACACTGTTATCAACTCCCCGCTGGCTTGCTTGACTGTCAGTTTGCTGCAGACAGTATAAAGAAGCAGGAAGAGGGAGATTGCATTGCACACCACAGTTGCCCTCAGAGTGCTAGCCTGGGGCTGGAGTCTGGCAATACTCCCGCCCCTTGAGCAGACAGCGGAAAAAAGCCTGGGATGGTGCAGACAGACCTCCCTAATCCGAGGTCCTGCGAGGGCCTGGCTACACCACGTACCCCTTAGCTCAGCACTCTAGAGGGGAAGGGAGGGCTGCTGTAGTGCCCCTTAGCTTCTAGTCTGAGCCACTGCAGGCATGTGCCTGAATTTCCGCAGTCCAGAGTGAATGTCTGTCTGGTTACAAGCTGGTTCAGCCTAGCCAGATTAGACTAATTTGCAAAGATTGAATCATTTCAGACTCAGGCTTTTTGAATGTATGCCCCTAGCCCAGAAGCATAGGATTGTGGAAGGTGCTATCAAAATACCTGTAATAAAATTGGCAGACAAGGTTCCTTGGGTGAATTTGATATCTTTTATTAGACCATATCAAATTCACCCAAGGAACCTTGTCTGCCTATGTCCTTAGACCAACACAGCTACAACCTACACCCCTGTAATAAAATTGATCGTTGTAAAATTAATTTAATACATGATATTTAAATATCCAGCTTCTTAGACTGGGACTAGTTCAAGTGTGAACTTTTGCTAGTGCAGTTTTTAAATATGTTATGGCAGGCTTCTGACACAGCCATGGTGGAACTATTTGTAAACAGCTGAGCTGAAAGGAACATTAACAAATGTTAGAGCTGACTTTGATTGTGGCTGAAATCTAATGATTGTTGCTACTACAGACTGATAAAAACTTCAACTTTACAAGCCAGATCCAGGTCCACGATAATATGTGTCACATACTCAACTATCATAGAACCATAGATGATGTTGTACAATGTGTATAACTGTATTGGTATCTTGTATAACGTGTTATTTAAAAAAAGGTATTCCCTGAAAATGGTGTATATTTTGCATATAGCTAACACCACTATATGAGCTGGTAAAGGAAGTGCCCTGTGCCTCAGTCAAAAGGTATTATTTGAAACAAGCCATTGAAGAGTACCTGGCTGAAAATGATCCCTGCAAATGTCAGCCATGTCAAAATGGTGGTGAACCAGCTGTCATAGGAACTCAGTGCCTTTGTTTCTGCAAACCTTATACTTTTGGAGCAGCTTGTGAACTGGGAACACTTTTACAAGACCAGCCAGGTAAGCACTCATTTGCTTTTAGATTTCACAAGTTTAAAGAGTACTTTTCTGCTTTTGCAGAGATACTCTCAGTGCTGTTGCTCAGCTCAGATGTGCAGCTGATACTGGGTACTAACAACACGTGAAGGACAGGTCAAGGTGACTACTGTGGGCATCCAGCTGACAAAAGAAAAGAGATTAATGAGGTGGGACTTTGCTCTCTCCTAGGCTTTGGGTCTGTACACCACCTTGCTCCAATATAACAGATAGAAATACAACTTTTCACTACAGCAGATTAACATTTCTCATATTTTTTTTTTTTTTATGTTTCTGTTTCACAGAGTATAAAACTGGCCATTTGTCATTCTGGTGATTTTTGGAGTGAAGAAGGAAAACAATATATATTTTTGAAATGTATTTCTCCCTTTCTTCCCCCCCACTAAATGGCACAGGCAATAACTGTGAAATTCTGGGTCAAGATACAGTTTGCAGTGTGACTGTCTGATACTCTTAGAACCAAAAATCTTTATTCAGGGATAGATTGGTTAAGGTAAAACCCTGAACTCCCAAACTGATTCCCACCACCCTATACATGTGCTGCATTCTCAGGGGGTGCTCCCTAATAGCTCTCAACTAGTAGTTGTTTCTCCTCCCTGCTCATATGTGACATTTCTTTAACTGCAGGATGTAAGTAGTGTAAAAGTCTTGGTTGCTGGCAAACTTGAAGAGGAGGTTAACCTACTGACCTGAACATAGCATGTGGGGACAAGTACTCCTGAGGTTTAATTGTGGCTCTGACACCGACTGGGAACATCAAGTCAATGCAGCCAGCACTTTCAAATGAGATGCCTTAAGTTAGTCACTTAAATGAGTAGGCAGACCATCAAAAGTATGAAGCATGCTACCAGAAGCATAATGTGCTTCCTGAGTACCTTGGGCAGCAGTAACCCACAGCACAGCACCATGGGCTACACTTCCAATGTCTCAGTGTCAAGGTTTGTAGAGCTGTGCAAAGCTTTGGGTGGCAATTCAATTTGGAGGAGATTCGGCCCTATTTGGTGGCTGAATCCGATTTGAATCCGGGCACCAATTTAAAGGTCAGAATCAATTCAAAACTCTGAATCTTCGGAAAAGATTGAGATTTGATGATTTGGACAGTCCCTGGTGGCTGCAGCAGGGAGCTGCAGCCAGACTCCAAGCTGGTACGTACTGGGGTGGAGGCAGGGGGGGCTGGGGGAGGAGGGAGAGGACCATGGAGAGACCCCTGCCAGCCCCCCACCCATGGCTGCCCCACCCACCTGAGTTCCCAGTGCTTTAAAGAAAAGCCCCGGTGCTCACTGGGTGCTGCCGGGTGTGTGGGGGGTGATCCCTGATGCCCCCCACTACCCCATGCTGCATGGGGGGCTATGTCATGAGCCCTCCTGACCTCCACCTGCTCTTCCAGCCCCACTATGACTGCCCTGCCTGCTCCAGCTCCTGGCCCTTTAAAAAAAAAAAAGCCATGGGGCAGCAGGGATCACCCCCACACGGGCAGGAGCGGTGATTGCAGGGCTTTTCTCATTTTTTTTTTCTTAAAGAGTCAGAGCTGGCCCAGGCAAGGCACCCATGGGGGGCCTGGGAGAGTGGGAGGGGTTCAGAGGGCTTGTGCAGAGCCCCCCACAGTGTGGAGCAGTGGGAGGCAGCAGGGATCACCTCCCCACCCAGCAGCACTCAGTGAGCTAAGGCTTTTTTTTCCAAAGAGCCAGGAGATGAGGCAGGTGGGGCAGCCATTGCCAGGCTGGGGTGGGGGATGGGCCTGACTGACTTGGAGATTCAGCAGCAGCTGAATCTCCGAATCAGATTTGGCCGAATCAATTCGGGACAGTGATTCAAATCACCAAATTGAATCAATGTCCCATGAATCTGCCGAATTCAAAGTGAATACTAGCCGCTTCACACAGGCCTACAGGTTTGGTGTCCCAGTTACCCCTGCTTTGTTATACTACAGCGTGCCACAGATTCCCATGATTTTAATGTCACTTGGTCAGTATTTTTTTTTGGGTGAGGGGTAGCAGAACAATTTACATGCTTAAATATGCAGAGCTACCCTGTGGAATTATGCCAGTGCAAGAGCAACGAGTGAGAGGAGAGTTTGGGCTTGAGGCACTGAGACCTGGGATTCAGTTCCAGTCATGGGTTGGACTCATCATTAGCTCTGGCTGCTTCTCACTCCTTTTACCAGTACTAACAGCTATTGAGAATGCAACAGAGTACCCAGTGGACTCCTCCAATGTGAACTCTCTCTAAAATTATACAGGAGTCATCGATGGAAAGTGGAATTGCTGGTCCTCTTGGACCTCTTGCTCAGGAGGAAGGAAGTCAAGGAGTCGAACCTGTAATAATCCACCCCCTAGTGGGGGTGGAAAGTCCTGCATTGGTGAACAGCATGAAAGCAAACAGTGCGAAGATGACGAGCTCCAACATTTTCGGTAAGTGGATAGGAAGTGTTTGGGTGTGAATACAGAGTGGGAGATCATGATTTTGATTTGAAGTAATGTACAATCTGCTGAATTCAGGCAGCAATTCATGGTCTTTGACTTACGACTTACAACGTTATTTCAAAAGCTTTGAATTGGAAAAAAAAAGGGTAAAACCAGTAAGTTTGAAGTCATCTTACTTTTACTGTAGCCTAACTGCAGCTTTTTGGAAGCTATGACTAAAACCTCAAGCTTAGAGAAAATAATAATGACCTTCACTTTTGTTTATAGCTTGATTGAACCCCACTGCTTTGATATGTCCGTGATGCCTACAGAATCCTGCTCGCAACCACCTTCCTTAGAAAATGGATTTGTTCAAGTAGGTTATATAGTAAATCTCTTTAGATCTATGTTCTGATTCTAGCTGCAGTCAATAGACTCATAGGATTTGTCTTAAGTTTAAATCCAAAAATGATATATGAAGACCTCCTCTGAACCTTCTTCCAAGAACAAGTTTACAAGTTAGCCAAGGTTCTGTGTTATTAGAACAGCAACAATCTCTCTGTTTTTATCTGTCATAGTGTGTAAGTGCTGCAACAGATCTGGACCTCACTGTGCTAGTCTTAGTCTACAGTAAGAGAATGTCCATTTGTAACAGGGAGCCAGAGGGATCCTGTTACTTGAAGGAACAAGTAATAGCAGGGAGGTCCCCAGGTTGGGAGGAAGACTGCTCGTGAAGGGCTGGCTGCAAGGAAAGAGAGCACCAGGGACTGGTTGCGAGCACCCAGCAGTAGGACGACGGCAGAGTCCTGTTGAAATAAAAAAGACACTGCTGTGGCAGCCAAAGTAACAACAGTAAGCTGCCCATTAGAATCAGAGATAGACAGCTGTGCCAAGGCTAATATGCCACCTCACTCAAAGAAGGCAGGGCTTGAGATACATATAAACCCAGGGCTTGAGCCAGAGTGGGCAGTCTGGTCCTGCAGGGAGCAGAGAGAGGAACTTCTGAGAAGGATGGCTAGAGGAGAGGGACTGCCTGGCACTTGAGCTGCCCTGGGGACTGCAAGTAAGAGATTTACAGCTTTGCAGGCAGTAGGACCCAGAGTGGGGGCATTTTAATTATAGCCAGTGTACTTATATTTCTGGTTAAGCTTTATACTGGTGAACCAGATGTGACTGTAAGGGGTGATGAAGAGACTAGAGGGGCACCTGAGGGCACACTGAGGTTTAGTCCACAGAGGGCGCACTGTGACTTAGCCACAGGGGAGTGCCTGAGTGGCACACCTTGCACACATTGGTGGCCAGGGAGCATGTGTGGTTTTGGAGCCCTGTCAGGGGCCAGAGCTCAAGATTAGGCAGGCAGAAAGAGAGAAGGGCAGGGAGAGGGGCAAAACCATGCCCAGAGGCCCACAGACCAAGAGGGCGCAGGACAGGGGCTGGAGCCCAAAAGTCAGGTCCAGTGCAGTGGATCTAGGCTGAGAGGGACCCAGCCAGATTAAAGGGGCTAAAGCTGGGAAGGGGGAAGCCCAAATAAGGGCATGGGGGCCCAAGAAGGCCTGAAGTGATAACTGGTAACAGCCACAAGGCATGGATGTACATGTAGGAGCAGGAGGCCACAAATAACTCTTAAGGTAAAAGGTGCCCTGCAGGGGGAACAGACAGGCTAGGAAGGCCCACCTAGTACCTGAGGGGCAGGACTGGGACCAGTGGGGTCTAGGAGGGACCTGCTGGCTGATGGACAGATGAAGGCTTGATCTGGGACTCCAAGGTAGCCTCTCTTCTCCTTCCCCCCTCCCCCCACAACTAACTATTTACATGAAAGCATGGCAGGTGGGAGAAAAAGAAAGGTACCTACAGAGCCCAGAACAGAGCAGAAGCCACACGGCCACTGGTGGGTGTCATGGCTGCCCCTGGGACCCAAGCCTGCTGTACCATGCCACAAGGAGTTTATAATATAAAGCAGAGAAGACAGGAAAAGAATGCAAGGAGAAAGAGACACAGAGAAATGACACTATTGCCTAAGTCCCACAGAAAGTTAGAGGTAGAACTAAGAGCAGAATCTAGGGCCCAATGCACATATCCACGGGCATGGCAAGATGCACAATTTTGGAATCAGGAATCAGCTCCCAATTGCACCATTACTACTAGCCACAAAATTACTACACATTTTGTAAAATAATTTTGTGTCTTATTTCCCATTTTATCACACTATTAGTACCCCAGCCACATGTTCAGACAACTATCTAAAATGGGATTAACAGGTAACATCTGCCAGGGGCCTAGGCCTTCTAACTCAATTTAGTGCCCTATGCATTAAGCTACACTGGGTGCATCTATACATGCTATTAATGCAACTGAATAAACTCCAGCACAGTTCGTACCCAAGTTTATTGCTCCCAGGTGCCATGTTTACACATGCACCCAGATCCACAGCATGTTGAGCTAGTTTGGAGCAGCCTTGGCTGAGAGGGTCAGCCTGGGGCTGCTCTGACCTGGGTCAATGTGCTGCAGAGGGGCTTTGCTGAGGCATAAGGGTGCTTCAGTGCAGGACTAGCCAGCAGGCAGCCCCATCACTGAAGCACCCTTCTGTCCCAGTCTCTACATGCGAGTTGTAGTGCACTAAATAACACCAACACAAGATAGTACTTGAGTTGACAAGTACTAACCTATGGTGGTGTTTATTAGTTTAGTGTGGCCTAATAGGGCCACATGCATAGATGCGGAGACTTTATTGCAGAGCTAATTCGGCAACTCTGCAGTACATTTCATGTAGCTGTGCCACAGTCTCCATTCCCAGTGGGACTATGCACAAACACAGGTGCCAAACTACCTGCTGTTGCAAGACTGGGTCCAACACCATTGAAGAAATATAAAATCCTTAATTGGTAAACCAATTTTGTTTGTATATCTAAAATAGAATCCATTGCCCAGGGCCGGTGCGTAGGAGGTGCACGCGGGTGCATGTGCACCCCCAAGCGTGGAGATGCACCCCCTACAAAAAGGCACTGCTGACACTGTTGGCCACGCCTGCGGGTGGTTGCCACTCACCACCCTGCTGCCGATACTGCCGGCGGCATCTGTGGGTAGTCTGCGATTCCCACTGGCCGCCACTGACAACTGTGGGTAGTCACTTAGCCAGTGCTCACCACTCTCCTCCCACCACCAACAGTACCACTAGCATCTGCGGGAGCTCCCCCACTTACTGCCACTGCCCTCCCGCTGCCGCCGTATGCCCCCAGCTGCTGGGGGCATGCGTCGTTCATGCCATTGCCTAATCCTAAAGCCTTTACTTTACCAATACTACCGACCTGACAGAGTTGGGGGGATTTGGCCCCAATTTATATTGAAATTTAGAGGATTATTTAATTCCAAAATCTCACTTCTCCTATCTTCCACACAAAGCAGTGGGGCCAAAGAACCTGAATCATGTTACGATCAATCTTTTGCCATTTATAGAAGGGACAGCATGATAGATTAAGAAATATTGGTTCAACAATCAGTTGGTTCCGTGTTAATAATTTGCAGCTCCTACATTGGGGGATAGAGGAGACTTTTCCAGCAATGCAAAAATACTTGGCAGTCCCAGGTTTTGGGCATTTTGCTGGTCACCTGCAGTGGCAAGGAAGGATTTTTTTTCCTCCTCACTCATGAATCCTTCTGGTTTGCACTTGTAGGTGTTCCTCAGATTGGGCTCAGTGACCCAGGCAACCCATTCCAAATGTATGTGCCTAACTTCATGCTCATTCATTCATTGAATAATGACAAAACATCCTGTGTTTGCCAATATAGTTCTCAGATCTTCTTGGAAGTCCAAAACATTTGGGATATAGGATGGAAAGGCACCTCCTGGGTCATTGAATGCATTTCCTTGCTATTGTAGACATCCCATGATATTCTATTCATAAAATTAGTCAATCTCTATCTTTAAATTAGTTCAGGTTTTTAACCCCACACTGATTCTACTGGAAGACTGTTGTAGAACCTCAATGTATGGATCATGAGATGCCTTCTAATTTGTAGTATACATTTATTTAGAGTCGGCTTATTTGCATTTGTTCTTGTGCACACATTTTCCTTTTAGCTTAAGTAGCATCAACACCAGTTCAATATTTTTGGCATTTCTTACATATCTCTCACTACAGATCTAAAGATTCCATTATTCATTTTCTTTCAGGATGCTGAAAACTCATATCCTGTTGGGAGAAGTGTTGTTTATGCCTGCAGAGATGGATACGCCCTTGTCGGTGACCCTGCTGCTAAGTGTGGCGAAGATTTAAAGTGGCACACTGGGAACAGGCGATGCCAGAGTAGGTTTAAACTGGTTTTCATTGAAAACTACTATTTTAGAGTTGACTTTTGAACCCTAGTAAAGCTTTGTCCTACAGTTGCATCCTTCTAGCTCTCAAGACAGAATCAGACTTAAATTGCTTTTTTCTCTTCTTGAATGAAGAAACTGTCATAATGGAATGTACAATTGGTCCCTAAAGTCTGGATGGGAGGAAATCAAAGACTGAAAACAGTCTCACAACGCATCTAGCCAAATTCATATTATACTAGAATGGTAATTTTGTCCTGGCCGTCTCTGGCAATTAGTCTATATTCTGGAGAATAGGGATTGTAAGCCCTTGTGATTTTCATCAAGGTAACTGAATGGCTATTCAATTTATATAGGAGTGAAGTGCTCTGAAGTCCTCCTTCATATCCCCCTTCTAGAAGTGGAGAATGAATTAAGAGATAAACTCTCGTAATATACAAGTTAACACCTGCATAATACTCCTGAGGTAGAAGTATACCTGGACAATGCACATAGGAGTAGATGGTTAATTTCTTACAGAATGACATTTTGCAATCAATTTAGTCTTGGATCGGTGATTAAGACTTGCCATAACTAGCCTACGTACATTATCAACCACGCTATGTAGAGTACACATGTGAGGGAACAGAGGAGAGTTCTTGTTCAGTTAACTAGGCAGGGACATTAGACTTGCCAAAGAAATTTAAGGCAAGTTAGGAGATGTAGGACTGCTTTCTCCACAAGCTTCTGACTCACCTTTCCTCTGTCTGTCTCCAATGCTGCCTTCCATAGAAACTGCTTGCGTCTTACCTGTTCTGGGGGCGCATATGAAGGGACAGCCACAAAAAACTTCATACCAGGTAGGAGAGAAGGTGACTCTGTCCTGTCCGCATGGCATGCAGTTGGAAGGGGCAGCTGTTATAATGTGTGAGCCCAGTCTCAAGTGGTCTCCTGATGTGAACAGTATCCAGTGCATGAGAAGAGGTAAGCCACTATACTATTTGGTCTGAATAAAACACTTAACAGTACTTCCTTTAGTGTACTGCAGTATTCTACATCAAGCAAATAAGTAGCATGCAATCCCTTCTTCTCTCATGGCTTAGGAGCTGCAATTATCATGATGTTCACCCCAGGTACAGCTTCTCATGGTGTCTGTATATGTCCCCTCACACCTCCCTGCAGGCTGGGGCAGAATTAGGTTGCTAACATTTTAGCAAGTAGTTCCTTCCCATTGTTGTTGCCTCAGCTGGCTACAGAGGGGACATTCCCACCCCCACAACTTTGCCCACAATCAAGGAAAAAGCAAGGCATAGGCAAGAGTTGACCTGGGACACCTCATAAGAACTCCACCATCCTGTAACCTTCCCTCTGCCCCACAACCTGGAACATACCCAGTTCCTCTCCACTCACATCACGCTACCACATATGGCCAACCTAAGGTTTTAAAAGAGCTACCTGGGATACACTTCAGATGGAGCTGCCTACCTTTAAGCTAAGTACAGACAGTCAAAAAGTCTGATGCTAAATCAATTCAGTCTTTTCAGGTTAATCTAAGCAGCAGAGATTAAATTGAGAAACAATCCTATCTTACCATCCCCCCAACCCTTCTCTGCTGGAGTAGCCAGCATAACCCAGCCCAGGGCTGGGAAGCATGGTGGGATGCTAGGGGACTGTGATTTAGAACTTGAACCAGGAAGGGGTCTGGGACAGAAGTTTCATAAACCTGTTTGACCCAAATCAGTTAAGTCTGATACTACATTCAGCCAGGTTTATCTTAAACCAGTTTCAGCCATTTTTAAACCAGTTTATGTAATAGAGCAGAAGTTCAGTGCACAGACTTAAACCAGTTTCTGATGACTTAAACCAGTTTGTGTGTAACTTCTCTTCCTAAAATTGTTGAACTGCAAGCTGTTCTTCATTTCAACCCTACCAGCTGATTGTAATCAGCTTGTGTTGCTCCATGTATTCCAACCCTTTGTACAGATAATGATTAGAAACTCTTACAAAAATGTGAAAGCTGAAATTTCCTTCAGTGATGTTCAAAGGACAACTACACTTAGAGGCTGCATAGAACCCCCTGCAGTTTATTAGTGGCTATGGCTTTAGTTCAGCCTTATGCAGACATATGTAATAAGCCTCACATTATACTTTCATTGACAAAGAGCTTCAAAAAAGAATAATCCAAACAAAAGAAAATGCATAAGCTAGGAAATGCCAATGTACTAGAAAAAACACTAAGAAGCAAAAATTGAAAAGCTGGAATATCCATTATGCATGTGTATATATAATTAGCTTTACATAAAGCAGTGAGGACAATAATCAATAGATAGTTTATTTTAAGGAAATAACTACATGTGAGAAGCAAGACCAGGTTTTCTAGTAATCTTCCAAAAGGGGGCAACACAATTATATTACAGTAGAATTTCAGATAGAACTAACTTTAGCATTTGTATTACAGCATTGCAATTCTCTGCCTCCCCTCCCCTCAGAGTATTTTGCTGAAATAAGTCTAAATTTGTGTGAACTTTTAAAAAAGAATGTAGCTCTGCTTAGCAATAGTAAAGCTATACTGTAAAAGGTAGAATACTGCAGATACAGTATTTCATGCACATAGAACATCACTCTTGTATAGATAGCAGCACTATGTGGGTTTAGAAAAGTCCTTATGTTACTTGCTAGAGAAAAACTCAAGAATATTAGTTTAGCAAACCCGTTTTTCATTTCTACATTTGGCTCAGGCTACCATCCAAGCATAATCCCGAGAGTTCTACCAGGACTATCTAAAGTCAGTTTAGATAAAGGATTTCATGCAGACACTTGTAGTTTTCATTGGCTGCACTTCCATATTGAGAGACATGCAATTCCTTCCAGCATGCATATCTGTGTAGCTGATAACTCCAAAACTTTGCATAACAAATGCAAACATAACAATGGTGTTTGCATAACAATGGTGCAGTTGTCAACATTACTAATTTGTTCTTAAGTATTACTCAGTTCAACGGAAATTGGCAGCCACTGTAGAACTGTGCAGGGAGTTAAAGATTGTATACAAGTGCCTCTTCCCCACCTGGTTTGACTCTGGGCTGAGAGCTGCATCAATATTCAGTGCTGTGCTCTCAGCAGTGTATAATATATGTTTAAATTCTACTGATTCCCTTTCTGCAGTAGAAAATTGCCACAAAAGAGGGAAGCTATAATGTCATGCCAAAATATTATAATCCAATGCCTTTTTAACCCAACTAGCAGGATAATTTCAACCTGGTTTTCTGACCCGTGATCATTCATCTGTTCTTTCTCTGTAGTGCCCACTGTGAAAACAGAACTGACAGAACCTAAATGTCAGCCATGGGAGAAACTGCAGCAGTCACAATGTGTATGTAAAATGCCCTATGAGTGTGGGTAAGTTCGGGCTGAAGTTAGCAATAACTTTCTCACTTTGTTCAAGACCAACTAAATGTCTCAGAACTTCAGTCCATGACAGATCAGAGCACTTTGCCTATACCATTGTGCCATGTGCTCCGTTTACATTCCAGCTCAATCAGTCCTCTGCTCATCACTCACTCGGCTTGTCAGAGCTGTCAGTGGGTATTAGCAGCAAAAGAATCTGGTTAAATGACTAATGGCAAATGAATAGTTTCAGCTCTGTTTGATCACTGAAATGGAAGGGAAAAATTAAAATGGTATGCTGGAGATTAAGGAAGAGTTAAGGCTGGCATCTCCATGGGACATAAGGTATAAGCTAGTGAAATTGGGCAGGAGATTTGGCAGAAATTGGACATAAGCAGTAAGCTAGTGAAATTGGACAGATGGCTTTTCTGAGAGGTAGGAGAGCTGCAAGAGGCCCAATAATCTGGTCTCCTGTTTACACAGGACTTTAAAGAAGCTATGCTGTGACACCAGCAGAGGCTTCAGGTCACCATTTCGCATCTCATTGGGGCTGTACATTATTTTTTATTTGTTTAGTGCTCTGAGCCTATGCCTCACTTCTCAGTTGGCAAAATAGGACAAACAGTGGTGCGATTTGGATTTGATACTAGGCATCAAATGCTCCAGCCTCCAAATTCATTTGGAGAGGTGGAACAACAAGCAAGTAGTAGCTGAAAAAGGGCCCGCAGGCACTGGAGACTTAATATTTGAAAACCACTCATTGTCATGCCAGATTTCACAGGAGCACAGTACTTGGGGTACAAATGCTTGAAGGTCTGTCATAGTGGCAGCTGGGCACTTTGGAAATACATTGCCCTTCTTTGGAGGACTCAACAGGAGCTGAACTCTTAAAACTTTGGTCAAAACAGAAACTAAAGCAAAGTGCTTCACGCTAGGACTCAGTCCCCCACATTGGGTCTCTATATTGCTATGAACACTTTCCCCTCTCAGGTAGCTCTCCCCTAGCCCCTAGCTTTCCAGGTCTGCAGCCTTTCTTCCAGCAGCCTGTGTTTTCAGAAACTCCTTTCTCTGCAGACAAGGAAAGGAGACTGCCTGTTCTGACTCTGGAACCAGGGTTTATACTCCCCGAGCCCCACCTCTTCTGGTCAGGCATCTCCCTGACCTGCTGCACCCGTCCCTGGCTCAATGGGCAGCCGACCCTCATCTGCCATCCCCACATTCTCCCCTTTGACTAGGTCTGTGGGCTCAGCCTGCTGCTTATTGCAGAGGTGCTTGCTCCTGAGTAGTCACCTGTAGCTTTAGGGATCCTGCCTTTGTGCTTCTTTAGCTGATTGCTTGTTGGCCACTGGCCCTTGCTGAACTGTTTGTCCCCAGCTGCAGGCTTTGCCCCATTACCTTTCTCCTCTTAAGGCAATAGGAGCCCTTGGCTCCCCATTACACAGAGTCTTCAGCAATCACTGGGGAGGGCTGGGAGGAGAAGTAGTTCTAGTCAGTGCAAGCAAGGGCTACGGAAGTGGCCATTTTTAGTCATTTCAGTAATTAAGTCAGTGGGACTTTTACTCCTAAGTCACACAAGCATTTTTGAAAATGCCATGCAAGAGACTCCAGCCCAAATGTGCACATTATAAAGAGCTGAAAATTAAAAAGTTAGTGAGTCTGTGACAGGATCAAGCCTCCAGGAGCAGCCATGATGCCCCTTGGTGGCCATGTGACTCCTGCCCCACTCCAGTTCCCTGGATACCTTCCTTTTTCTCTCTCCTGCCATGCCTTGATAGACTTAATTAATTTGGTGGGGAAAAAAGGAGGATGCCCTAAGGTCCAAGAGTAAGCCCTCATTTGTCCTACTGCCAGTAGATCCCTCCCAGACCCTGCTGGTCCCAGTCCTGCCACTCTCATGCCAAGTGGGCCCTCCTGGCCCATCCATGCCTCAAATGCTCCTTGGGCATCCCTGTTGGTCCTCATTCACCCCTTATAGCCATACCCAGTCCACCAGTATAATCTGAACATAAACACAAGCCTACTGGCTGTATAATTAAACTCTCCACATACTGGGTTGCATGTCCCTACAAACTATAAGCTCCTTACTTGCAATTCTCCGGGCAGCTCAGGTATCAGTCAGTCCCTCTCCTGCAGCCAACTTGCTCAGGAGCTCCTCTTCCTGCCTTTTGTAGGGCTAGACTCACCATATGTCCTCAGGTACTACCCTTATGTACCTCCTAAGCCCTGCCCCTTCCGGTCAGGTGGCCCCCCAGCCACCCACAGGGGTTTTCATTTTAGACCTGATGGCTAGCATTCAGGGCAGCTTTCAGCTGCTATTCTTGCTGCATTAGCAGTAACCTTGCTGCCCAAGCAGGGTTCTGCCCTGCTGTCCTACTGCTGGGCTGCTAGCTCTGCAATAGGCACTTGTAGCCTCTGGATCCTGGCTGCCTACTCCCCTACAGCCAGCTCATAATGGGCAGTGTTTCCCATCTGGGGACCGCCCTGCTGCTGCTTCTCCCTTTAAAGTAACAGGAGCCTCTGGCTTCCTATTACAAAAGCCAATTCAGTTTTAATAGGTTTGAATCACTGTGCAATGATGAAGCACAGTCCTGGCATTAGGACACCTAGGAAACATGCATTTAAATCCTTGCTTTATCACAGACTTTTGTTTAAGCTTGGGCAGGCCACTGAGGGCTAGATCCTTAAAAGTACATTGGTGCTTAAATATCCACATTGGGATTTTCCAAAGCAAGGTGCTAGTCTGTAACTTTAGGAACCAAAATACTTTTTGGAGTCTGGCCTTCATTTCTCTACCTCACATGGTAAACTGGGAGAATAGTACTACCCAGTATTAGGGATATGGAGGAATGAGGTAAGAGGATAAATACACTGTTGTGAGCTATTCAGATACTATGAGGATAGATTCATATTTTCATAGTTGGTAGGGTCAGAAGGGACCTGAGCAGATCATCAAGTCCAATCCCCTGCCATGGCAGGAAAAAGTACTGGGGTCAAAAGACCCCAGCAAAGTTTTCATCTAGCCTTCTCCTAAAGACCCCCAGGGTAGGAGCCAGCATCACTTCGCTTGGAAGTTGGTTCCAGATCCTAGCTGCCCTGACAGTGAAGTAGCCCCTTCTGATGTCTAGTCTAAGTCTACCCTCGGCCAGCTTGTGACCGTTATTTCTAGTCACTCCTGGTGGTGCTCGGGGGAACAGGGACTCCCCCAATGCCTGCTGGTCCCCTCTGACTAGTTTGTAACAAGC
>NW_005842636.1:329497-331627 GCF_000455745.1 Alligator sinensis
GAACCCTCTCAATGCTGTCCACATCCCTCCTGAAGTGCGACGCCCAGAACTGGATGCAGTACTCCAACTGCGGCCTGACCAGTGTCGCATAGAGGGGGAGGATCACCTCCTTGGACCTGCTTGAGATGCATCTGTGGATGCATGACAAGGTATGGTTGGCCTTCCTAACCGTGTCCCCACACTGTCGGCTCATGTTCATTTTGGCATCAATAATGATTCCAAGATCCTTTTCTGCCTCTGCACTGACGAGAAGGGAGTTCCCCAGCCTGTAGGTATGCTGCTGGTTCTTCCTCCCCAGGTGCAGCACCTTGCACTTGTCAGTGTTGAAACCCATCCTGTTCTCATCCGCCCACCCTTGTAACCTGTCTAGGTCTGATTGCAGCCTATTCCTCCCTTCTAGCATGCCCACTTCCCCCCACATCTTAGTGTCGTCTGCAAATTTGTACAGGGTGCTTTTTACCCCCTTGTCCAAGTCGCTGATGAAGATGTTGAACAGTGCGGGCCTGAGGACCGAGCCCCACTGCCTACATCCCTCCAGGTCAAAAATGACCCATCCACCACCAAGAAGGGCTGGAGGAGCCCCCAGAACTTAAGGGCAAGGGCTCCAGAAAGCAGGGGGAGAATGAGCAGAGTTTAGGCTTCAGCAGCCTAAGGGGTGCGGCCTGCAGGGATCTTTGGGCAGAGAGAGAGCTGTGAGGGAACAAGGCCATAGCAAGGGGAGGTTCAGGAGGCCCAAATGCCACCTTGACACTGCAAAACCTGTGGCAGCGGTGGGATAGATAATGCACAATGCTATGTAACACCAGCATAATCAATATAGACTTGGAAGTTGCATGCAGGCAGTCTGGGTTGGCTCACTTGTGTACTTTATTTTCTCCCCATTTTTATACTTCAACAAATTTAGTTAAAATGACAAGAAAGTAGGTAAACAATTATTTCATTCTCAGGTCTGTCTCTCTCAGAAGATTACAGTGTTTTAGAGAAAGTAAATCACCAATTCTTATGAACAATAAACAAGGTAACCCTGAAGTTTGCTGGGGCTACATCTTACTGCTGTTCAGGGATTAGACCTGGGAAGGGAGTTTGATTCCTCACTCTAGCCCAGGAATTTGGTTTGCTGCAGAGAGAAGTCTCTCAGCCTCCATTCAGTCCAGCTGACGAGAGGCAGGTGTCATGACAGCTTATACTGGACAAATCTACCACACTGGATTTATGTAGCCCAGCATTTTGCTTCTAACATAGCATCATGCTTCAGAGCAAAGTGAACAAACCCACAGTGGGCAGATGTGGGACAATCTTGCTTCACAAGGGTCTTGTCTTAATCCATTGTAGTTAGAGATGAGCTTAACACAGGGGAAGGCAATATACAGCTCACAGGCTGGATCCAGCCTGCCAGGCCATTCTATTTGGCCCATGGGGCCCCTAAAAATTTTAGGAAATTAATATTTATATGTCCCTAGCTGCATGGCAACGATGACAGGAGCCAGGGCAGTAGGACCCAGAGGGAGCTGGTGGCAGGACCCAGCAGCTGCAGAGGCAAGGCCCGCCTGGGCCCCACCCCCTGTTCTGCAACCCCCAGCTGGAAGCCTCTGCCTAGCAGAGGCTTCTGGCCTGGGACCATTCCCACTTCCCTCCGCTGGTGAGGGAAACTCAGATAAGAATTGGGGGAATGCAGGGGAGGACTAGAGGCGATCACCGGAGTCCTCAGGGTTGGGCAGGGCAGCTCCTGTGGTCCTGGTGCTGCAGCTGGGAACCACATCATGCTGGAGCAGCTGTTGGGGGGTGGAGAGGAGTGGCAGCATCCACGGGCAGGGAAGCAAGGAAATGGCTGTGGCAGGTGGGATGGAAAGGTCAGTGAGTGGGCACACGGTGTGCAGTGACAGCTGGGCGGGAGCGTGGGGTCCATACTGGTGCACTGAGGACAGCGCTGGCGGGGCCCAGAGTGGGGCGGCAAGAGCTCAGGGCCTGGGTTGGAAGGGGCTCTATGGAGCTGGGCCAGCTCTCCACTCTCCATTCTGGTGCAACCCAGGCCAGCTCCATAGAGCTTCTGCCGGCCTATGCCCATGCTCCTACCACCCTACTCTGGGCCCCACTGGTGCTGGTCCCGGCACATCAGTGAGGCCTCTTACT
>NW_005842636.1:331637-335769 GCF_000455745.1 Alligator sinensis
CCGCCTGCTGCTCCGGCATCACACATACCCCTAGCCCCTTTCCGCATACATCCACTTGACAACCCCTGTATTATACAACCAGCTCTAGGTACACTACACAAATACATGTAAATCAGGACAAAAATATTTTTTGAAATTAAATGAATGAACGTTGTAGTAGATGTTTGCTTTTTAGAATATAATGTGGTATTTTTCTGGTTCTGAGATGGCAAACTCTTGCTGAAAGGAGCACTTCTGGGGGGGCAAAGGGAGGGACTTCCGGTGGCAAGGGTCAGGGGTTAGGGCCTTGTAACCTTCGAGGCCTTGCAGCCCTCAACAGCTTGCCAAAACTTGGTAAGAGGCCCTCCACCCAAAATAATTGCCTGCTCCTGCCATAACACTAAAGCTGCAAGAGTTGGGGCTGTTTTGTCATTGGAGAGTGTCAGAGCTCAGCATGTTCCAGCCACATCTGTCCCTTTTCTAGAGTCTATAGTTAGCCTAACCAATAGCTTTCTATTTGTTCTTCATTGCTGAAACAGGTCAAAAGAAAGAAATCACTGAGTCAATATCTGACCCTTAGTCTTTTCAGTTAAAGTTACTTATGTTCATATTTTTAAAATCAGATGTCAGGATTTTTATATTTGCTGGTGGATAATCAATAAAGTAGGTCTTTGATCTATTTTTAAAACTGGTAAGTGGTAGAAGCAATAGAAGTATATAGATTAAGTTTCCTCTGACTTTCTTCTGACTATACTTTCTTCTACAGAAAGTAAATTTATATTTTAAAATGAAGGATTTTCTACATTTCTGCTTACAGAGATAACGTTGGATTTACTTAGAGGATAAAAGCTCTCTCACTTGTCTGGCTGCACAGCAGACAACATTACACCCACAGATCTGTGAATTCCCTCTGTTAACAGTATGAACCTATACAGTATAACCATCTGGCCCTGATCTTGTCTGCAAAGCTGGCATTGGATTCATTAAGGGTCTCAGGCAGAGTATGAGGCATGGACCACACATGAGCTCCCTCACTCCTATATTTCAACTGATGTGATAGATTTCACGTTGTAGGATACTAGACACTTACTATTTTACCCCTTACAAACTAAGAAAGCTTAAGCTTGACTTGTATTTGAATGAAAAAGAACTGAGGAACATTTGGACAATACATAAAACAGAGCTGGAAATGTAGTAATATGTACTCTGGAGCAGGTAGGGACAATTTGTCCTTGGAAGTGCCAGCATATAGAGAGGACATGACACTGAAAGCATAACCACTTATTCCCATGAAAGGTTCCAGGTTATCTATATAGTTATAAAAGGATGCAGTGGCCAAGAGTCGCTAGTGAATTTGGATGCTAAGCTTGGGACATCTCAAAGGGCCTGATTTAAAGAAAGGAAGTGCTTCCTGAGAATCAAATCATACCTCTTTAAGATATCACAGAATAGGAACTGTAGTCATTATCCTGTCTCTCTGGCCCGGAGACATGGATTATGATGCTCAGTCTGGAAGAAGGCATTTTTTTCCTCATGGGTTTTTTGTATTGAGAATATCCTCAACAAAAATAGGAACAGTTCAGCTAAATCCAACCCAAAGGGCACGTTTACATATGCATACTTACTGTGCAGTAATTCAGTTTACTGCACAGTAACCAAAAATTACTGCGCAGTATGGGTGCACGTCTACACATGTGTGCCCATACCGCGCAGTAACTATGGTAACTTATGCCATCTTGGAAGTAAAATTGCTACCCGCATTATGCAGGTAGCAAGTTTATGCCTTAGTAGTTACTGCAGAAACACACGTGTGGATGCGTTACTGCACAGTAACACTGTGTTTGGGCTGACTTGGGGCTAACTTTACGCCCAACTCGGCCCATACACAGCGTTACTGCACTGTAATGCCTGCACGTGTATATGCCGGCCTAAAAGCCACTTACTACACAATAAATGCATGTGTAGACACATCCAAAGAGTCCTTACTAAGCTTCCATCTTTCTAGTAGCAACTCTCAGTAGCAGTCCTCTTCTAAACCATCTGCCTGAGAATGCCTATAGTAAAGTAACCTAGTTACTTCCTATAACCTGCTCCTCTTCCAAGTGCCTTCAGTCTGTAGAAATCACCTGACTCTTTCCATTCAGATGCAATGGTCACTTCTTCCAGAAGCAAACACCTGTTCTGAAACAAGCTCTGCTTTAGACCAGGGCTGGGTAGCCTTTACAAAAGCAGATCACCGTATCATAGGCAGCTAGAATCAGTTTGGAAAATCTTGGTCAATATTCTTCTTACTTCCTGTAAGAAGGTGGCTTTAAGAGCTTTTGCTATACACCCTGAAAACAGAGCTACTTTAGAAAAATAAGGGAAAGACTGCCCTACCACCAACATAGAACATGAAACCTATGTTCTGTTACCTACAGAGAATTGTTTCTACATCAAGTCATTTTAAATCTGTTCATAAGTTATAATTTATAAAATCAGCTCTTTCACAAGATGGATTTCAAATTATTTTTTTGTTTCTTAGCACAGCAGCTTCTACTTTTTTATAAGTAGAACAGAAATTCTAAGGTAAGGGCCTTGGATGAAGTCAGCAAATGTTGTCTACATTTGTATCTCTACAAAGTTCTTCTGCTTCTGCACTAACACTTTTGGATGAAGTCTGAGGCTCTCCAAGAAGAACAAAGACTAGATCTTATAGAGATTTTTAAGCATTGTTGAAGTTTAAACAGTTTTAATGAATAAAGACTATATCTTGCTGTCAGGGAAGTGAATGGCAAAACCTCCAACTACTTGAGTGGAACAAGCTCAGGTCCCAGGCACAACATGCCTGTGATGAAGAGCTTCTTCTGATCTCACTTCCAATCCAAAGTCCATCCTGATGGTTGGGCTAGTATGTTTAAGGCATGCTAGTGTCTGTAGCTAATAGCACATAAGGGGGTGATATGAGCAAGTTAAATGTCCATGTCTGTAGTGAAAGACCACTTTACCACCACACCCCTAGACGTAACTCTAGAGGTTATTTCATTACAGTCCCTGGGGATACACCATTTCTCTGTGAGAGCAGAAATGGATATGATAGCTAGATCCCCCCCTCCCCCCACATTAAGTGACATCAGTATAAAAATGTGTACAAACAGTGTGCATTTTCTTTTATTTTCAGTTCTTCCTTCGATGTCTGTGCTATAGATCCCAGAAGCCAGAGAAATGTGGCTTTAACTGTTTGTAAGATGCATGCCCTTCAGTGTATGGGCAGAAAATACTCTCTGACCAGGGATGAAAACTGCAGAATGCCTGCAGCAACTGAAAAATCTTGTGGTTCCTGTCATTTATGGGAAACTTGTGATGGTAAGAGATTCCTCATTGTTATTACAGATGAATTTTTGAAGACCTGCCTGTTGAACAAAACAAAACCATTATCTACTTGGCCTTGGCTCTGTCTCATCACTTGTTGTGCCTTCATTTACCATCTGTAAAACAGATATAATTCTGACATACTAGAGCTCTAAGGAACATGCCAGACTGAATCAGACTCCAGGTCTACACAGTTGTGTCTCTTACAGTGGTCTGATTCTTTATTGCTGGAGAAAACCCTGTAGAAAACCCTTTATGGAATAACTTACAAGGAAAGTTTCTTCTGAACTATAATTACTTAGAAGTTGGAGCATAATCCCTTTTGAAACTTTGGGCTTGAAACCCTGGCCTTAGTGAAATCAATGGGGAAATTCCTTTTGACTTCAGTACAAGGATTTCAGCCTGCTTGTCACAGGCGACTGGTAAGGGGCATCGGGGGGCACGTGCCCCACCCTGAAATTGGCCCCCGACTCGGCACTGCTCAGGACAAGGCAGATTTTTTGCTGCACGGGCCAGCAGCATGCTGGGGGAGGGAAGGGGGGGGGCATGAAACTGTGGCACAGAAGTATAGGAGTGGATGTGGGGCTTTTGGCCTACCCCCGGCCCCGCCCACAAATCGTGCCCCTCCCATACTCAGGAGGCACCAGTCACCCCTGCTGCTTGTTCTATTTTTAAATCTTCTGCCTTGTTAACTGTGGATGTCTTCACATTCCATGTCATTGTCCAGTTCTGTTCTTAATCTTGCTGAGTGTTTCATAGTTTCATAGTAGCTAGGGTCAGGAGGGACCTGAACAGATCATCC
>NW_005842636.1:336228-337734 GCF_000455745.1 Alligator sinensis
ATAATGACTCCAAGATCCCTTTCCGCCTCTGTGCTTTCAAGAAGGGAACTCCCCAGCCTGTATGTATGCTGTGGATTCCTTCTCCCAAAGTGCAGCACCCTGCATTTGTCTACATTGAACCCCATCCTATTCTCGTCTGCCCACTTTTGTAGTCTGTCTAAATTTAGTTGCAGCCTCTCTCTCCCTTCAAGTGTGTCTGCCTTGCCCCACATCTTAGTGATATCTGAGGATAATTATTCATTGGGTAGAAAAAGTGTTTCCTTTTAGTGGTTTAAAATCTGCTGCCTTTCAGGTTCATTGAATGTCCCTCCTTCTTGCATTATGAGAATAGGCAAATGAATACACTCTTACTCATCCCTGCCATTAAAAATTCAGTCACAAAATCCTTATAGGCTCGGCAGTGCTACACTGGCTAGCACTATGGAAGAAAGAGACTTGGGGGTCATCATTGACCACAAGATGAACATGAGCCTGCAGTGCGATGCTGCGGCTAGTAAAGCGACCAAAACGCTGGCTTGCATCCATAGATGCTTCTCAAGCAAATCCCGGGACATCATTCTCCCCTTGTACTCAGCCTTAGTGAGGCCGCAGCTGGAGTACTGCGTCCAGTTTTGGGCTCCACAATTCCAAAAGGATGTGGAGAAGCTTGAGAGAGTCCAGAGAAGAGCCATGCGCATGATCAGAGATCAGGGAAGCAGACCCTACGATGACAGGCTGAGAGCCCTGGGGCTCTTTAGCCTGGAAAAGTGCAGGCTCAGGGGTGATCTGATGGCCACCTATAAGTTTATCAGGGGTGACCACCAGTATCTGGGGGAACGTTTGTTCACCAGAGCGCCCCAAGGGATGACGAGGTCGAATGGTCACAAACTACTACAAGACCATTTCAGGCTGGACATAAGGAAGAATTTCTTTACTGTCCGAGCCCCCAAGGTCTGGAACAGCCTGCCACCGGAGGTGGTTCAAGCGCCTTCATTGAACACCTTCAAGAGCAAACTGGATGCTTATCTTGCTGGGATCCTATGACCCCAGTTGACTTCCTGCCCTTTGGGCAGGGGGCTGGACTCGATGATCTTCCGCGGTCCCTTCCAGCCCTAATGTCTATGAAATCTATGAAACATTGTTTGATCCATCTCCAAATGGAAATTATTCCATGTCTTTAATTATTCTGGTTAATGGCCTCTGAGTCTACCCTGCCTTTTGCCTGACTTCAGAACAACAGTTAACTACCTCTCTCTGAATCTCTTCTATTTCTGAATCATCCCATTTTACTGAGAGTGAAACCAAAACTCAACACAGTATTCCAGGAAAAGGATTAATATATATAAGCATTTGTAAGGTGCCCCTGCTCTGAGGCACAACATAGGAGATAGTTTTTAGTACATACTTAAAATAACAGTATGTTTAGATAGGGTTTTCTCTCTTTTGTCTAATGGGAACAAGCAGTTATTCCCATCAGAAATTGCTTAGAAAAAAGTAGTCAACAAAATAGAGTTAAAATAGGGAAAG
>NW_005842636.1:337765-342971 GCF_000455745.1 Alligator sinensis
AGAGAGAAATCAGACAACAAGTAGTAGAGTAGCAATATATGGCTAAAGATTCATTAAGGACAAAAATAAGGACAGATTAAACATAAAAAGATGAAAATTAAATAAGATATAGGAAAGAAATCTCATGTGTCAGCTCATGCCTTGTATGGCAACTCAGCTATGAACAGCTTGGCACATGTATAAAGCAGAAGATAGGGCACCTTAAAAACAAACTGGTTCCAAGAGGCATGAGCTTTTGGAGGCAACAACTTACCTCATCAGATGCTATGTCAAGGACCATTTATAGCATCAAATGAAGTAGATTGTTACCTACAAAATCTCATGCTTGTCTGAACGAGTTAGTCTCTAGGGTCCGTTTTTTCCCTACCTTCTCTTGCAATTTTCAAACAATAGATGTAAATATAGAGAAAAGAGCTATACTCTGAGGCATCCACAGCAAGCTGTCAGAAAAAAAGCCACCAACCTCTCAGCCTAGCAGCAGCTCCAATACATGCTTAGGATTTCCTTTGCATAGCAGTGCAATTTGATTGCATTTGTAGTTTTCTCATTGAACCTGTGTATTGATCAACTTTACTTCTAACCAGAAGCAGGAGCATCTACAACTTGCTCAGTTATTTGCACAGTTTTGATAGATGCTTCCTAGTCTGTTTTTCTGTCAGAGGGTTAGGTACTGTTTTATATGCATTTTTGTTTTTTTGTTTTGTTTTTTAGAGCAAACCAACAGATGCATCTGCCGTGAAGATGAGCAATGTGAGGAGGGGGGAATGAGCATTTGCATTGAAGGGAGTGAGAATGTCACAAATCAGACGATAACTGAATGTGAGGCTGGGCTCCTCAAGTGCCAGGGGGAGGATGTCACTATTGTCAGCATAAGACCCTGTGAGGCACAGAGTGAAGAAGATATTTAATGGTTCATTTAGCTTATTGCCACAGGACATGGCAAAACATGTCAACAGTTGGACAGTTCCTACAGTGTCATGCTTAAAACTGCCTTTGAGTTTGTTTATTCCTTTCTGTGTACATAGGCAGACAAGGGTCTTTGGGTAAATGTGATAACTTTTATTAGACCAACTAAATAGTTGGAAAAATTGTTCTTTGCAAGCTTTCGGGCACACACTTAACCCACCAGATGGAAGCTTTGACATGAAGCCCATTGAAATCGATAGGAGTCTGCCCATCGGCTTCAAAGGACTTTGAATCAGGGGCTCAGGTACTCAGAATGAGCATTTCCAATGAAGCTCACATAAGGACTACAGGTCTGTGCCTATTGCTTGTGAAGGGCAAGGCTGCTTTACTTTTCCCTCAGGATTAAATCATCCCTGATTAAGCATCTAAAGCATGTAAATTAATTTGGAGAAAAAAATCTTACACAGATGTGCAAACCTATATTGATCAAACTGACTGGTAGAGCGTAAGGCAAAGAACACCCCATTAATGCAATAAGATCTATGATTAGTCTCTTTTTACCGAGTACATTTATTCCCAGCCTGCCTTATTCAATTAAGCAAACAACATACACAGAGCTGTACCTGTCACTGAGCCTGAAGCTTCTAAAGGTCAAGCCAGTGTGCATTACTAATGAAGGCAACTTTAAATAATGGAAAGGATTGCTATGCTGCACCTTCTTGTACACAAATCTGCTTCAGTCAAATGCAGCCTTATTTTATATTATGCTGACTTTCATCAACTGCTGGGTTTTTGAACAGAGGTGCCTACAGTGCATTGTCTATATTTGTTATGTATTTACAAAAAGTCAAGTTTACATATGGCAAAAATGTATAATAAAATATTTTCTCAAAGGAAACGTTTGTCAAAGTGGGGCTGCTTATGGAACATGTCTTCTAATGGAAATGAAGAAAAATTTACATGTAGGCTAGTCTAATGATCCTTCAGGCCATGAATGCCATTAGTGTAAGGCTGCAAAATGTTGTACTTGAAAAATATAGACCAACAAGGATTTGCCTAAACTTTCATGTGTCCTTTGTAACAGCACTGCATTAGAACACAAATTGCAATAGCACCGCTGTGCTACAGCCTGCTACAGTCAGTTTATGCAGTCAGTTATATTACAAAACATGATCGGTTTGGGTTTAAATCAACCCCTTTGCTCTCAGCAGCCTCAAGTTTTTGAAAATTGCTTCCAGATATAGGGTTTGATTCTGATACCATAGAAACCAATGGAGAAGCTGCCATTGAACTGAGTGGTAGAGGGTCACCCCTCTGGACTGCACTTCTCTCTAACAAAAACCAAACAAAGCCCAGTGCAGGTCCACTCTACTGCTTTTAATCTGAGTTTAAGAGCGCAGATTTTTTTCTCTTGAGAGTTAATTTGGCAGAATCTGTCTTCTTGTTTTATTGTGCAATGTACTTTGGAATGGCCTGCCAGCCTTATATAATATATGAATCCAAGGGTTGGGGTTTTGGCTTTCATGTTTTCCATAAAGTAGGACATCACTAATTTTTCTTTATGTTAGATATTGTATTTATCAAGTTAGCCACCAGGGGAGCTTTCTCCACAGGAGGGTGGGTAAAATGATAAATCAAGAAAATTTACCTTTCACTGCATGAAGGGAGAAAGCTGTATCAGTGCAGAATTAATGTGATGGAACGTGTCCCTAGATTTCTCTAGACAACATTCCTTAGGTTGTAACAGTGTCTATGCGTCAATAGACATTCAGTACATTACACAAGTGCAAGCTATCAGCAAAGGCTTGTTTTAATCAACTGAGGCTAAAATTGATACTAGAAAATGTGATGACAAAGGTAGCTTTCCATTCACATATGTGTTCTGTTATTATTACAAATGATGTCAGCAAATGTAACACAATATTCAGTAGTGTCTTTCATCCAAGATCTCACAGTAATTGCCCATATTCATCAATTTTAAGCCTCAAGGTCCGAGTCAAAACCCTCAGCTTCTACAAAACCCAGAGGGTGTATAAGTCTGAAATTCAGTTCACATCTGTGCCCTGATTTCACAGCTAGCTCTTAATCTCTGCAATGAACTGACCTAAGTCTCCAGATCACAAAAGCTATGAAGTATTCAAGAGACAAAATTGGTAGCTTAGGCTGATCTTCATTTGCAAGATCTGAGTGAGGTGTGAAAGGCATATACAAGGGTCACTCTCTGCTGCCACCACTAAAATATAGCAGTCTGTCTGATGGAACATGACAGCTGTTTAATAGCTCACAGGATTGCTGAACATAGCCTAGGGCAGGAAATTAAGAATTTAATTTCAACAGAAATTGCACAGGGGAACTCAGGTTTGCTGAAGTTCCTGAGTAAGAATTGGTCCATCACCAGTACTGGTACCTAGCCTCCTTTTTTAACATATCTTTGCACATCTCTTTATACAATAGGATCCCAGTCTGGGTGGATATATCCCCTGAAGGTCACCAGACTAAGTAATGACATGGTTTATGCAATGAAGAATTAACTGAGTACATGGTTTTTCATTTCTGGATAGCTAGGAATACGAATGCATGAGCTGAGGACAAGGACATTCATCTTTCAAACGGCTAAGAAATGAAATGTCATACAGAGTGACTTGTTCTTTATGGGTACTTTCCCCCATAGCTTTTTTCACTCAACATCAAAAGAACATGCTAAGCAGGTTACAAAAAGAGTCACCATACAACATTGCATGACTTTGAGTCAATCATATTTGTACATTTATTTATATGGAAAAAAATTTCACATCAGGCCACTGTTTGCAGACACCCATTCTGCATGTGTGATTATGGATTTTCTTCCATAGAAAGAGAGAGACCCACAATGTTACAAACACAGGGCACGGCTACATGAGATACTACAATGACATAGCATTGGTGGGCACTAACCATGACACCACTGCTATTTGCAGTAGCAACAAGCTACTTGGCTCGTTGCTAGTGCGCAGTAGGGTAAAAAATGACCTGTGTGCCGCTGGGACTGCTTTAGCAAGTACTAAATGACTGCACAGCACTAACTGCACAGTCAGGGGCATATGTAGATACACCTACACAGGTTAGGGTTTGGCAAGTAATAAAAATCAATTTGCTCAGATTTTAAAATAAATATGCTTTGACTATTCCTATTATTGACTATTCTATTCCTATATTACTATTCCCATGTATAATAGAGAACCAGGGTACTGAGATTAATGATTTTCAGAGGACTACAAAGCAGTCTGTGGCACAGTGGGGAACTGAATTCAGTTCTTTTGACTACCAATGCC
The DNA here is from genome assembly GCF_000455745.1 of Alligator sinensis. NCBI lineage: Eukaryota > Metazoa > Chordata > Crocodylia > Alligatoridae > Alligator > Alligator sinensis. Next base: position 341,983 of record NW_005842636.1, read on the forward strand.
CCCTGCCTTAAATGCAAGATCGCCTTGTCACTTGTGCTTGTGGAAACAGTGAATTTCAAATTAATGTAAGAGACTATTTATGGATATGAGTTTTCAACTCATAAATACAAATATTTACACTGGAAACTGGATTCAGAGAGTGAAACATATAGTTTATGTCTCCCATGCAGCTCATCAACACAACTTGATTTTGAGAACAATCATAAACCACTCCCAAGTCTCAAGCAGAAGAAAAATGTAAGGCAGGTTATTTGCTCCATTGTAATGAATTTGGAAAGCTATTAAAACCTTTCCCTTTCAAGTGTTTCTGCACAGTTTTAATCCCAGTTTACAAATCTGCAGTTTTAGCCTTTTTCTTCAGGCATTTGGTGTGAGGTGAAGGTGACAAAAATTTATTGCATGGACTAAAAACTGTCTCTTTACCTTGCTGGAGGCAGAAGAAAATCTTGGGGAAATTGCTGACAAACAGCACAAAAAATAATAGAAATACAGTGATCTATGCCTTAAAAAAGAGGCAAGGATTTCTTTGGGTGATATATTTTATTGGATCAACTGAATCATTGGACTAGAGTTAGACAAGCCTTTGAATGCAAGACCTTCTTCAGGTCTGAGAAAAGCAATAGTAACAGAAGATAGCCTACAAAAGTGTGCACACTTATTTGCTCTCTCTCTCCCGCCCCCTATATCAGTGGTACCCAACCTTTTTTTGCCATGACTTGCTGTTGGGAGAAAAGGGTGGCGGTGGCCTGGGGGCGGGGGAGCTCCCGGCATGTGGTGTGGCTCATTGTTTGTGTGCAGCACCGCCAGCATTGCCCCCGCAACACTCATTTAGGTCACGACCCAAGGTTGGGAACTGCTGCCCTATATATCTATAGATATATATATACACATACATATATACATACACACACTTAAAACCAAGACAAGGTTATTTCCCCATTTAACATGGAGGGGGGAGGTCCTCATCTTGAATTTGAGTACTTGGGGGG
>NW_005842636.1:342981-346859 GCF_000455745.1 Alligator sinensis
GGGCAGAGCAGCTGTCTTCTGCAGCTCTGACTTCAGCCCTGACCCGGGAAGTGGGGGGAGGTGGAAGGGAAGCAGATAGTGGTGGAAGGGACATGTGGCAGGGGGGCAGGCAGTACAAGGGGTGCAGGCTGGGGAAGGCAGACGCTAGAGAGAGGCAGGTGGTGGGAGGAGAGGTGGCAGGGGGCAAGGTATTGAGGCCACTTGATGCCTCCATTCTCTGTCCCCTACCACATCTCTTCCCCCTCATTGCTGCTTTCCCCACTGCAGTGGTGGGAGGGATGAATTTAAGATGATCTTCCAATAATTAGATTCTTTACGAAGAAAATTATAACAGATGTATATGTAGCAGACTTGCTTTTTGGAGCTTGGGTTGAGTCCCAGGCTTGGAATCCTGCTGTTCCCACACAGCACCCCTGCCAGCTAACAATCCCCTTCAATTGGAGAAGGGGAGTATATATACCCAAGTTACCTGGGCTACATATATATTTTCCACGTATAGAATCTAATTATAGGGAGCTTTTCTTAAATTCACCTGAAACCCTGAGGAAAGCCTAGAGGCCATGAGATTTTTAAAATATCAGATCAGCTGAGATCAGTAGGAAGTGAGTAAGTAGAGGTCAACGGGGCATGCAGCTCCTCCGAATCAATGCAATTTACAGATAAATAAAAGAAGTTCTAGTTCACTGGAGATTTTTTCCAGGGATTGAATTGCTCCAGTCAGTTTGTTCATCCCCAAAGAATGCATATCTGCTGACTACACTTCAACAAAAGAAACTCATATACATTTGTACATCTCTACACTTTATGGATAGTAGAGTTGGAGGGTTTTTGAGATAGTCCAAGGAAAGTGAGTAAAGCAAGGGTTTTTATATCATCAAAAAAACCTTCAAAAGCCCCTCTTGTATTCTGTAAATAAAATATGAAGATTATGAGAAACTGCTAAGACACCAGGAAGCTGGGATTCTTGTGGGAAGTGAAATTTAGCTTAGAAAAAAGTGAAGTAAACACCTTAAGCCATATATTTTTGCATACAATACAGCTCAAATATAATACACACCTTGTTTTTGAAAGGCAGAAGGAAGAAGAAAAGATTTCCTACTCTGGGCCTAGCTCAATATTACCGGCACTTGGCAAGAGGCTGATATATGTATTTGCTGCTGGCTTAATCTTAGCTGCAACCAGCTGCAACCCAGCAGAGATTTGACAGATGGGTCACTCTCACCATGACCCGTCCTTATCAAGGGGAAAGAAGAAGACTGGAAATACCCTGGTCAGATGCCCAAAGTCAAAACAAGAATTGTGCCAACCAAAAGAAGGAATTTGGCTTGGGAGAAAAGGGAAATGATCAATAGCAAAACTAACCCCTACCTAAGAATAAAAAGGTACCAGCTGCTGGAAAATTCCAGTTACAGATAATCATATATGGCAAGCAGAAATAGGCTTATTAATATGCATTGTAGGGAAGAGCTTATGCTAAAGTAGTAATGACAATGCAGTAACAATAAGTTATATAAGGACAAGAATTGGAACCCCTCCTTGGAACACTCCTGAAGAAAGCCTGAAGAGATCCTGTCACTGATCCAAGATCTTGTCTTGACATCAGACGTAGGAACCAGGAGCCCCGGACAAGACTTCATAGCCTGATCAACCAGTGAAGTTGTGTTTGCAGCGGTACAGGGTGGTGATCATCTGCTTTGACTAACTACAAAACTTAAATTTTTAACTGCTAATACTGCTTCAATTTTAATTAGAATTGTATCTGTTAGGGTTCAATAAACCCTTGCTTTTAGTTTATTAGTTTAGGACAACCGTGGCTTAGTCTCCTTGCCTGGTATAAGACCCATTATAGTGTCATAGGGACTCAACAGGACAGAGCCTAATCTTCAGTTGACTCACCTGCCTTTTCTGCTTAACTAAACTCATGCTCTAGTTGCTGTTGAAGACTGGTCTCCATGGGTAGATCTATGGTTTTGAAAAGAATCTAATGCTCTCCAAGACTGGGAAATAGGGGAAGAGAAACCGGTTACCAGACAGCAAAATGGCTCTATGAAAGGTTAGCTTGATTAGTGGAACATCAAGACAATTAAAAAGGAGAGACAATAGTTAATACCTCTGGAGCAAAGAACAAGAAGCCATTAAGTCAACTGACTCCTTCAGCTGCCTAAATAGTAATGCCACTTGTCCTGCACCATGGAGCAGGACTCAGAGTAGGTTGCTCCTATCCTGGGCATAGAATCAGCTTCTCTGCTTAATACATGTGTCTCAATCTGGGGCAGGGGGAACTGATTTTTTGGGGAAAGGCACTTATTGTATGTAAAGATACAGTGTATGTTAATGGCCTCTTAGCTTGCAAGTTCATTTGAAGACAGAAATGTGAGAGTCATCAACACAGCTCAACAAAAACTCCTGCCTGTGTAGAACAGCCATTACAAAGAGAAAGAGGATACTGTTTTACAGTCTACTGCTAGAAAAACCGTCCTAGCTGAATATGTTGAGAAATGGTGCCCTTGCTTGGAGCAATGCGCACCACTGGTTGCCTTATAGTAAAAAAATTAAAATAAAAAATGATACGTATGCAGACCCTTGGAGCAAAAGTGGGAAGAATGGTGCTGAGATTTACATATGACAGAAGATGACATGTTGCAAACTAAGGTGTGATTCTCTCACTCCAGAACCTGAGTTGCCATCTTAGTAGCAATCATGATTTACCTTAGCATTTGTGCCTTATGTGCAGACCCTGCAATCCCATTTCCTCCAGAACACTGACAGTGGTAATCACAAATCTAGCTGCCGTCTTGAAACAGAAAATTTATTTAGAGCAAAAGTCTTTCAGAGAAAACAATAAAATAGACAATACACACATCTAGCATTGCCCTAGGGCCTACTATTCTCTTGGTCTGAATGAGTTTCTTAAGTCTCTCTTTTTCACTGTCAATCTCCTCACTTTAGGAAGCTGCTGTTAAAAATAAGTTCTTCTTCTTGAAGTTTCTTCTTGAAGAAGACTTGTAGTCTTCCTTTAATCTCTGAGGGTGTTTATACATGTGCTCCGGGACGTGGGAGGAGGGAGGGTGCTCTAAAGCACCTGGAGTGTTTCATGTATTAGTATCCCCTTGCTGACAAATGGCAGTGGGAGCACTTTAACTAAAGCTTGTTGAATGAGCTTTAGAAAAAGCACCCCCACCACCATTTTTCAGCACAAGGACACTAACGCATGAGCACTGGAGTCGGCTGGAGTGTGGTAATTCCCTTGCCTGCAGGGAAGCTGTGTTGGGGGGTGGGGGGTTGAACTGGCTAGAGAGGGGTTTAATTCCCCCTCCCTGTGCCACGGGCAGGGACCCAAGCCAGGTTTGTCCGCAGTCCCCCCTTGCTGCTGCAGCAGGGCGGCACCATGGCCCCTGAGGCAGAGAGGGGCAGGGAGCAGAGTTAGTTTCCCCTCTAGCCGACTGGCAACTGGGTGGCTCCCTGCCCAGAATAGGCCCCTGGCTGTCCCCTCCACCGGAGGCTGAAGGGAGGAGGAATAACCCCATCTGTACCCCCAACCCAGGGGCCCTGCATGGCTGTGCCCCCTCCCCACCACTGGAGCGGGAGGGAGCAGGGCCCTTCTGGGGGGCGGCAGCCCCTGTCACACTATGGGGGAGAGCAAGCCACTTCCCAGTGAGGGGCTGAGCTGTGGGCTCAGGCTGCATGCGGCAGTGCCGGGGTGCGGAGCAGGCTAGAGCCCTGCAAGCCCCTGCAGCACCACAGTGCTCCACAAGCAGGTCTGCCGGCCCCACAGCAAGCCCCGCTGGGAAGCCGTGACGGGCTCCTGCCCATCGGTCACTCACCTCTCACTGCTCCAGCTGCCAGGAGAGGATGGGGCTGGCCCCCGACCCCGCCGC
>NW_005842636.1:346869-361398 GCF_000455745.1 Alligator sinensis
GCCACTGAGGGAGCGTATTCAGCTGCTGGCCCTGAAACTTGAGCTCCTAAAGGGGTTACATTGCAGCCCCAGGGCTCCTAGCCAGTGGATGCCCTGTCTCTGTTATTTCCACCCCAAATTTCAGCTGTGGCTGGGCTGGGCAGACCCTCACTGCAATCCTAGTGGCCAGTGGCTGAATAAGCCCCCTCTTGCCAGGAGGGAGCCGGCTCCAAGCACAGAGCAGTGGCTGACATGCTGGGCAGACCCTGCTGTGGTGCGAGTGGCTGAATAAGCCCCTTCCTGCTAGGAGGGTCTTGCCCCAAGCACAGAGGTTGCTCGCACTGTAGTGCGGTTGGCCCAACCCAGCCATTGCCGCCGCTCTGCGCTCCAGCTTGGCAAAAAGCACAAAGCTGCGGCCAGGCTGGGCTGGAGCCAGCAGCTGAATAAAGCCCCTTCAGTGTCTTGCCCAAGCACAGAACGAGCGGTGGGGGCTGGGCCCCGCCCCTGCCTGGCAGCTTGTGCAGCAAGCAGCGAGTGCCCGATGGGCAGGAGCCTGTCATGGCTTCCTGGCTGGGCTGCACTGTGGGGCCGGCAGAGCTGTTGTGCACGGCGGTGCTGCAGGGCTTGCAGGACTCTGACCTGCTCCACACCCCGGCACTGCCGTGCTCAGCCCAAGCCCACAGCTCACTCCCTCACCGGCAAGGGGTTTGCTCTCTCCGACAGCGTGACAGGGGCTGCGCCCCTCAGGAAGGGCCCTGCCCCCTCCCGCTGCAGTGGTGGGGAGGGGGCATGGCCAGGCAGGGCCCCTGTGGGGGGCAGGGACAGGGTTATTCCTCCTCCCTCTGGCCTCCGGTGGAGGGGACACCCAGAGACGTACTGCGGGCAGGGAGCCACCTGGCTGCCAGTGGGGTAGGGGGAAAACTAACTCTGCTCCCTGCCCGTCTCTGCCTCAGGGGCCATGGTGCCCCCCTGCTGCAGCAGCAGTGGGGGACTGCAGGCAGACCTGGCTCAGGTCCCCGCCGGTGGCAAAGGAAGGAGGAATTAAACCCCTCTTTGGCCAGACTCCTGCCCCTGCCAGTCCCTGCTTAGGCTGCAGAGCAGAGGGGCCAGGCCAGCCTGGCTGGTCTGGAGCAGAGCCCCACCCAGAGAGCATGCTGGGATGCTGGAGGTCTCTGATTTAACTCAAACCGGTTCTGGGACAGACAATGCATAAACCAGTTTGAGCCAAATCAGTTAAGTCTGATACTATATTCAACCAGATTTATCTCAAACTGGTTTCAGCCATTTTGAAACTGGTTTATGTGCACTGAATGTCTATTCTGTTACAGGTTTAAACCAGTTTCTGATCACTTAAACTGGTTGATGCGTAATGTCTGTCCCTGGCCTTATTGGGTTATTTCCTTGTTTGCTTTCCTACAGCTCCCATTATCAGCTAGAGCAGAGCAGGCAAAGATACAGCCCACAGAGCTGGTTCACCTGGCCTTCAGGGCTCCCAGAGGAGCCAGGAATTTGGGGGCAGAGCAATCAGGGGTGGGCATGCCTGCTATCAAATTCCTAACTAGGAAGCTATTGGGGGTACGTCAGCAGCAAGGTGCCGGGGGAGGGAGCGGGGACACAGCAAGTGATGGCTGCATTAACCTGTGCTCTGCCAACCACACACACCACCACCAGATCCAGCCCATGACGAGCCCTGTAGTCCAGATCTGGGAACGTGAGTGAATATGACGTTTCTAAGTAGAGCAATATGATGTCAGATTAACGCAGCTAACGTTAATCTGACATCATCTAGTCAGATGATCATCTAGTCAGATCATAGTCTAGAGCAATATCGTCACACAGGAAACGTTCATAACCCAAAATACAGTAACTTCCCCTCACTAACTTGTTCCAATACAAAACTGCTCTCTCTCACTACTTCTAGCATTAATCTGCATGAGTTTCACTTCTACCACACAATGTATTTACTGCAGCCGTGCAATTTGCTGATATATTACTGCAATGAATTATGAAGTACTGCATCTGCCCACTGACCCAGTAATGTAAAATATTATTGATTTTTTTTCTGTGCTGTGCAAGGTAGGGTAGATTTGTCTCAATAGCAAAAAGAATGGATTCTGGTAATACAGAGTGATCCATGTTGGATTATGCTCAGACCAGAAATTTTAAGAAGAATGGGCTCCTTCAGGGCTTAGATTCTATTGTCAGATGTGTGCATGCATGTTCCTTAGGAAAGTGTTATTCTTTTATACAGTTTATGTTCTTTAAAGCCACTGGGCTGAATTCTGCCCTGATGTAAACAGACAGAATTATAGAACTGGAAATATTTGCTGTCACTGATTTTTGTTACATTTACTACTTTGAAAAAATATATTAAAAATTAAATATACTGAATTAAATTTTACCAAGAGGCAAGCAGCAGCATGGAGCTGAAAAGACTGTGTGGGAGCAGAGTGATAATTTAATTTAACTCTGTGACCAACTTCTAGTGGGGTAAATTAATATTTTTACGTTTTGCTACAGGTAGCATTATACTAAAAAACACAGCTATCAATAGCTGTGTCCAGACAAGTGAGCACGTATCTGTTACAGCATCTCAAAGCAGTTTGAGATGCTGCAAGAGGCACTCTGGGAATGAACAAACGTTCCCCGCACTGCATATTTGCAGTGCAGATTCTAAATTTGATACCAGGAAATCCCGGTATATATAAAAAAAAATGAACAAAAAAAGCGGTGCATGGCATGTTCCTATAGCATACCCTGAGGCAACCAGAGGCTGTGTCCTCCAGAGAGACACTCAAGCACCCAGCCAGAGTATCTCTATGCCTGCTGCATGCCTCTGCTACTTCAGCATTCTGCTTCATTGTGCTGGGGCAAGTAGGAGCAGGGCAAGGCTGGCAGCAGTGGATTGGGCCCAGGCTCTGTCCCAGGTAAGTAGGGATGGGGCAGGGGGGACTGTGGGTGGGGGGGACTGTGTGGGGATGGGGAGACTGTGGGTGTGGGGGACTGTGTGGGAGGAGTGGGTTCCCTTCCTGCCCCCCTGCAAACTGCACAGCATGCCTTGCCCCTCCCCCCGCAGCAGCAGCAGCAGCTATCAGGACACTCATAGCCTGCTGCTGGTAGAGCCCCTTGACAGCACACAGCAACACCTGAGACCTAGTGGCCCGGCCCACTGGCATGCATCCTTGGGCAGAATCGGGCTGGCTCTTGCTGCCTCCTGGGACTCCTGGCACGGCACATAAGAGCCATGCACCAGCAGGCCAGGCTGGGTCCTCCCTCCACATGCCCCACATGCATGCAGGTTGACCTGGCTCCATGGAGACAGGGCTCAGCCCAAGGGTTCATGGCTCTAGCATGTGGTGCTGGGAGCCTGGATGACAGCAAGAGCTGGCCTGGTTTTGTTTAAGGGTGCATGCAAGCTGGCTGGGCAGCACTGTGTGCCATGTGCAGCCGCTAGGGGTCTCTGCCAGGAGATGCTGCTGCTGTGGGGTGGGGTGGAGCAGGAGGCTGCGTGCCATGCAGGGTGACAGGCAGGTGGGGGACCCACCCCTCTCATATAATCCCACCACACAGTCCCCCCACACCCACAGACCTCACCACCCCATAAACCCTACACCTACCCCTACACCCACCCACAAGGGGCAACTGCCACACTACTGCTCTGGTTTGTGCCCACACCTGTATCAAAGTATATAGATATTTAGAATTCACTGCATTATGATGATAGAGGCACTGTTAGGCAACCAAATTGCTTTAAAATTGTAAATATCAGTAAAAAATTGCCCAACTGATTTCTCTATATAGAGTGGCATTTCATTTTAATCATGGAAGAACATGGATTTTGGGTATTTTAATGGGAGAATTTGGGGGTTTTAATCAGAGAATTTGCAATTTTTAAACAGGGAATACCAGGATCCCTGCTGGTGAGGCAAGTGGTGGGACCCAGGCAGAGGAGCCTGCCCAGGGCCAGCACCAGGGACCCCGCTGGAGGGCAGATGAGTAGGCCACACTTTGATAGTTAAAAGGGGGCCACCTCTATGGGCACATCTTCTGGGCGATAGCTGCTCAGATGGCAGAGCAAGAGCACCAGAAGACATGACAGCAGTGCTGCATGAAGGCCAACTGTGCAACCACAGCCCACTGGCTGCTGGCCCAGAGGTGCAGGAGGCTCTGATGCAGTGCCCATACTGCTGTCCCCATCTGGGTCTGGGAGGTGCAGCCATGAGGCTCTAGGTCCAAGGGGGTGGATGTTGTTGCAGGTGGCACTAGTTCACAGCCAGACAGCAGCCCCCACTGCCAGACTGCTGCAGTCGGTAGAGGGTTCAGGGGCTACTCTAGGTTAGTGCTGCTTCAGCAATGCAGCTGGCACAAGGGGTAGTGTCCCCAGATACCAAGTGGCTGTGCTTCAGAAGCTCCCCGAGCTTTTTGCCAAGGCAGCTTTTTTAAATGGGGCCAGCATAGGTGCTAGCCGCAGCTTCTAACTCCCCCTGGTTGAAGATCTGGCAGGAGCTGGGCAGGGCCAGTTTGCCACAAGTGGCACAACTTGCCTCACACCAAAGTGCATATTCACAAGCATGGAGGTTCTGTTCCCCTTGCAACACCACTACTTGTTCCTAGGGAATGCCCATGGCATGCACACTTTGGCATGCAACAAGTTCCCCTGGTGGCGTAGGGGAGGCTGGGGCCAGCACCGTGCTGAGCGCAGCAGCCTTACCTGAGGTCCTGGGGGCCTCCTGAGGCTGTAGCAGTGGCAATTCTACAGCAACTATTTTTTCCCTGCAGGTTTTTTTGACTCCATATCCAAAAAAAATCCACAGAAAAAAAATGGAGTAGCACACGCACAGGCAGTGGGCTGTGCAATGCTTCGGTCCCCGATTCAATTTGGTGGAGATTTGGCCCAATTCAGTGGCCAAATTTCCAAATCCAAATCAAATCAGAGGACCCTCTAATCACTCTGAATCCAATTGGAAAGATCTGGCAATTTGGATATAGACACAGCTTTAAGTGTCTTTTCTACATACCTCTAGATAGCAGGCAGCTTGTGAACACTGTGATGCTGGGATGCATGGAGTGTCCCACAGAAGCATGGGCAGCTCCCCAGCGTGCTCGGCAGCAGACCCAGAAGTGGATCAGAAGCACTTCTGGTCCGCTTGCAGGTCCACCAGGGAGCGCACTGGGGCCCCCCACCCCGGCTCGGCAGGCAGTGCCTCCTGTGTCTGCCTCGCAGCCAATCGAGTACTTGTGGTCTGCTTCTGGATTTGCTGCCAAGCATGTGGAAGGCCCCCCCACTCCTGTGGGATGCTCCATGAGCCCCAGCATCGCAATGTTCACAAGCCACACCTGATACCTCAAGGCATGTTGAAAAAACATTTAAAGCTGTGTCTATGTCTGAATCTCTGATTCTCCAAATCGGCATTGAATCTTCAGATTCAGATTCAGCTGAATCAAATCAGGAACAGTGATTCGAACCAATGAATAGAATCACTGTCCCTGATTCGGGCCAAATCCGAATCGAATAGGGCCCACTTTGCACACCCCTAACAGGCAATGCTCCCTTGCAGCATGGAGAACATCTGAATATACAGTATGTGGCATTGCAGATGTGTTTGTGGCACCACATACCACATGGCTGTGCTCGTATGGATGCAGCCAATGTGTTTATATTATTAGGTCCTTGAGCAATCGATATTATTAGGACTCAATATTCTTATACTATTAGTCTTTATTCACATAAAGACAAAAAACATGCAGGGTAATATGCATGATTCCTACATGTTTGGAGTTTGATACTGTAACAATGTTAAAAGGCTTGACCATAATATTGTCTAGGGTCACATCCATGGAATAGTAATGCAAGCACTGTAGTTTGGACATGAGACACTTTCTTCGAACCAATTCCTCCACCATTGCGGACCATTGTAACGCGTTTGTGTGTATCTATCTTCTTTCTCTCTCAGTGTTGCAAACCCCCTCCCTCCCCTTCCTCCTTTCCCCCTCCCCCTGGGCTTAGTTGGCTAATATTGTATTTTCTGTAACCTAGTTGTGTTCTCCTCCTCACCCCCATCCCTCTAATGTTAGCCCCTCATTTGGGCGATATGTATTTCCCTACTGGCTTTGTCATCTTTTTTGGATTCATATCCTAAACATTTACTAATAAAAGTCAATTTGCTTGGCCATTTCAGTGAGGGTTGCAGGATTAGAACCTTCCAAGCATTCATTAGCATTACTACAAAAAGATGACATTCTTGAAGCTCAACGATGGGATTTCTTTAGTGAGAGTGAGGTTATCTGTCTCCCCCAACATGTTAATCTACACATTTCCCAGGATATAATATTTCTATCTTCATTTTAGCACACAACATTGCTCCCAGTATACAGAGGTTGGACGTCTTCTTTCTGCGTGTAGATCCCATTCGGACACAATAAGGCTGGTTCTCATCCCTTGGACACTGGTATGGCATGAGGCAGAGGCACTGTGACTCTGTGAATGAAAAGGTTTAGAAGTGATTTGAAAATTAGTTTTGTAAAAGTATGTACCTCAGTTCTCTTCACTGGGTTACGTAGCAGCTCATTGGTATTAGAGAGCCAAGAAAAAGATGTTTGTTACAAAAATATAGCTATATCCTAACACAACATATTCTGTTGTCTCTAGCATCAGTGATACTATTGATAGAAGAATATTAAAAGGTGAAGTATTTTGTGAGGTAGTGTTGAAAGGCTATAGGGTACTCATGTTCAGCCCAGTAGATACAAATAAGGTACATAGTAGCAGTTTTAATGATTTGGATGTACCCTTACTGCAAAAAGTCATAGTTAACTGGGAAGAATAGGCAGTAGCAGTGAGAAAGTAGTAAGTAAAGTATTAAAAAAGATGGAGGGTAGTTTTGAGCTGGGTTTTGGACCCATAAAGCATTGAGCGGAAAATGTTGTTAAGCAATGCCTCTGTATTCTTTCACATTGAGGGGCACTTTTTAAAGGAACTCTCTCAGAGCTGTGTACAGATGTGCATACATGCATGCACGTGCACAAACACGTATAACCCTCCTCATCCCCCACCCCGCCCCAACACACACACACAGAGCCATGGAAGAATGTGGCTGCTATCCATCTTTTTTTGGCAGAACTACTTTGTGCACTGTAAGCCAAAATGTATTTCACAAATTTACAGGAAAAAACACTGCTGTTATCACTCTGTTATGGAGTAAATAGGAAAGTTGCACAATGAGTGTAGACATCTTCGGAAATATTTCACAAGCAGAAAACCCTGTATATTCACGGATGCTAGCAAACAAACACATTTTCACAAAAAGTTAGACAAATATTTTAAGCATAATATCCCTCAGAGTAGAACAACAACAGTGACATGAATAAATCATGGTACAGGCAGTCCTCAACTTATGTTTTGAGTTACGACGTGTGAAATCAGAAAAAATAAATGCCTTAAACTTTGATCATACGAGTTATAAGATGACAACTGCTTTGTGGGGAATTGCTGGCTCTGTATAGTAGAACAGATAAGGGAAAGTGTTTGTTCTTTGTAACTCCTCTGCAACTGCTTCGCTCACCGCGGCCTTGAAGATAGGAAAAAAGTATGTACAACTCTGATTTCCAGGTGCAAGAAGGGAGTGTTATTTCCCCCTTTGTCTCCCTCATAGTTCTCATCCTGATAACAGCAAAGAAGTAATGAAGTAGTGTTTGTAGCTGCTTTTCTAGCTAATTCCACTATATGATCACGTGAGTTGTAAGCGACTGTTAAAAAGTATATAAGCCTCCTGATTTTGCTCTTGGGGGGGAACCCCTTCCAAGTGCTTGGGAAATCCATGTCACTTTGGGGTCCCCCCTACAGCTGTAGTTTCATTTGAATAAAAGCTTCTGCTGACCTGACCCAAAAGTATGCTGCGTGTGTTTCCACGACAAACGTTTAGCACTTACAACATTTATAATTGACACCCTGTTTCAACTTTATGATGTCATTTTCAACTTTACAATGCTTGATCCGATGCAACACCATGCTAGTGACCAAGTTCACTGTGTCACTCATCTCCCTGGAGAACATCTGTCCAAACTTCTTTGGACACTTTTTTTAAGAAAGAAGACAAGACTCCAGAAAGACCTGCAGCCAAGACTCCTGAGAAGACTCCAGCCAAGAATCCTTCAGAAAGTCCAACCAAGAGCCTTTCAAAAAGTCCAGCAAAGTCACCTCAAAGAAGTCCTTCCAAATCAATATGATTGCTATATACAATATAAATACATTAATGTAGCTATATTACTCATCTATAATTGATCGAGTACAAAATTCTGGGGTATTTTTGGTGAAAATAGAATATCAGGCCATGGTTCACGAACCAATCCCCCATTTATAACATTGTTTCTTATGAGAAAATTGGTTCCGAGTTACATTTCAACTTAAGACACGTTTTTTTGGAACCAATTGTGTTGTAAGTCTGAGGACTGCCTGTATAGCCTTAATATATTGTACTTGGCAGGTCTATAAATTAACTTGGTAGGCTTGAAATAAAACAACAACACCTGTATATATTTATGCCACTTATCTAGAGTGAATATACTACTTGCAGAGAAAATTTTAGCAAAATGTGGAAGGCTTAGTTTTCTAGTTGCCTAAACCAGTATATCAGGCAGTCATAATGTAAGCATCATAATTAGCATAGCATTTAAGGAAAATAAATTAAGATGGCAAAAATCACAGAGCGCATCTAATCTCATAGCATTTCCTCTCCAGTTTTCTAGATTTCATCAACATGGATATGCTACATACATACCCCTGCACTTGGAATGCTTTTTTGAACCTGAACTCTGAGGTTTTGTACTGTTTCTGTTACCAAGGAGTTTTTAAATAGACAGAGTTATCTGAATACAGGAAGCTGGTACATGAAATCCTAAGAGAGAGCATATATAGTTTGTCAATGACCATAATTCATGGAATATTGATGTACTTATGCCAGTTCTGTTTTATGATATGGAATTAAAAATAAACCAGCACTATCCTTAAATGTTTCAGCTATAATTATAAGCACACAAGTATCATACTGTCTTCACAAAATCACAACCCTCATTAAGCAACATTCCTCAAATGATGCTGGAACATCAGCTCACTGTCATCCAGTGCTAATGTTCATTCCCAGAAGACTGCTCCTCCTAAGAATAGTAATTCCCAAATGAGCTCTACACAACTCAGGTTACATGAAAAAAATACTTGCTCACAAGGCTCAGTATTCTGAAGGGTGAAGGGCTACCAACTAATTGGTAAAGTATGTGAAACTTTATAATGAATATTCATACAGGGCATGTCTACACATGCATTTATGCTGACTTAAATTTACTGGAATAGCAGGAATAGGCTGGTGTCTACACATGCAGGCATTAAAGCGCATTAATACTGTGTGTGGTCTGACTTGAGACTAAGGTTAGTCCCAAGTCAGTCCACACATAGTGTTACTGCGCAGTAAGATGTCTACACATGCATTACTGTGCAGTAACTAATCAGACATAAATTTGATACCTGCATGATGCAGGTATCAAATTTACACTCAAATCGGCATAAGTTGCTATATTTATTGTGCAGTACGGACATGCAGGTAGACACATACCTGTACTGTGCAGTAAACATGTGTAGATGCGCCCACAGTGTTTGTAAAGTTCAATCCTGGTCCAAAGGAGTAACCATAGTCTTAAAAGTCAATGGTCTAGTTAAGTCACAGCATTTTTATGTCTTACCTGTACACATTTCCCAGTCATAACATGTGTCATATCCACAGTGGTCTTTCTTTATGCTGCTGATAGAAAGGTTTACCCTTTCTGTGGCCCACTTCAGGTCAATACTATCATCGCAGGGGCCCAAATGCAGGAAATGGAACTGTTGTTCACCCTGGCATCTTTCAGCTAAATACTCACAGCTGGGCTCTGTAAAGTTCTGTTTGGTATCTGCATTTAGTAGGCAGATATCTTCAGAGTCATGCCTGCTAGGAGGTAAAGTTAAAAAAGTTAAAACTGAAGAACAAAGAACACCACAATCTTCACCCCAGATGAAAGATAATTTTGTCTTAAACTGACTTCCTTGCTTATTCTAATCTCTCTCAGGAGTTCTAGATGCCTGTCAAATATCTGTTATTCTCTCTGTAACTATTGAAAAAGCAGTCCTTGAGTTTGATTCATTACACTGATTTTTTTTATATTGGCGTATCCTACTGATGAACTAGACTCATCATCAGTACTGCAGAATTCAAGACTTAGACAATCCAGGACTTCCATGAAAGAAATGGCACACAATGCATTTTGAGGTAGACTGGAACTCAGGAAAATATGAGAGATTTGTTTCTATTATTTTTTAGAGGGTTTGGTAGGATCAGCAGAGGTAGAGGGATTTAGCCTCCAGAGAGGTGTTGGGGAGTCAGGAGAACAATAGGTTTGGTACAACAGCGGTCACCAGATCCAGATCACATACGAGAGGCACAAGTGAGAGAGTACAGAAAAGATGATGAAAAGAAACAGGAAAATGTGGAGAAAAGAAGACTACAGTTAGGAGAAGTGTATGCCTGAGCTAAATGAGGTTGAGAGAAGGAAAGAAAAATATTTTGAAAGGTCTGGAGAAGATTCTGAATAAAATACAGATTACTAGGTGATAATCCAGTCTACACTGCTACAAACACCAAATACTATTTTAATTCTGCACATTTTATCAGTGTAAAACAACATATGCTCCAATTTGTAAAGAGGATTCTCAGTTAGAAGAGAAATTTGAAGTAGCAGTCATGTTATTACAAGCAGCAATAGTCCCAAGGAGTGGCTCTGCCTTTATTTCTACGTACCCACAGTCTTCATCTGGAGATGTGCAAACACATTGGGATCCAACTTGTTTTTCTCCTAGCTTGCAATGACCTCTTATCCTTGTTTGCTCATCTGAAAGAGAAAATAGGGACTGGAAGGCAATTCATAGAAGTGCCAAGAAGCTCTAAGCAGCTAGACCCTTACATGAGTTCAACTGACTTCAACAAGTTCAGGCCTTGGCAGATACTATGCTTTTTGAACCGGCTGACAGAGCATTCAATGAGTAGTTCCTACAAACCAGTGATACAATCTCTCTATTTAGCTAGGTAAATATATTGCCTTTATGTCCAATGAATCTGAATGTCTTTGTCAGGGCATATTGTAAATAATTACATAGGTAGAAGAGAAGATGAGTCACGCTGAAGAAGTTTATGACGTTGGTTTAAATTCCATAACGCTTTTAAACAGCCTGCTTTATTTATTTAGCAATTTGATATATTCCGGTTGTATGTTTATTATGGGAGGAAACTGGATTCTGATGTCATCTCAGACCTTAGGCCCTATGAGGAGAGACTCTGGGAACTGGGTTCTTTCAGTCTGAGTTACAGAAGACTGAGAGGTGACTTGATAGCTGCCTACAAGTATGTTGGGGCAAACACCAAGATCTACAGGAGCAACTCTTCAGAAAGGGACCCCTTGGGAGAACAAGGACCAATGGACATAAGCTAGTTGAGGAAAAATTTAAGCTAGACATAAGGAAAAACTTCTTTTCCGTAAGGACATCTAGAATCTGGAGCACACTCCCAGCAGAGGTTGTGCAGCCACCATCCCTGGACGTGTTCAAGAGGAGGCTGGACAAGCACCTCGTTGTGCTCGTTTGAGCCCAATTACCTCCTGCCTATGGCAGGGGACCAGACCTGATGAACTTACAGGTCCCTCCCGGTCCTTCTATTCTATGATTCCAGGAAACTACATGCACATCTACTGTTAGGAAGTTAAAAGCTTTAACATAATAGTGAAATGATCACAACTCAAAGGTAGCCTTTACTGGACCAGTTGGATACACTCTGTTCAATGCACAATCTTACAACTTAATTGCTAAAAATAATAATGTGCTAATTACTTGCAGGTAATTACTTACCTTTTTCACAAGTAAGTGAGGAGGTATCCAGAGGAGGTATCCAGGACATCTCTTTCCCACAAGTATAGTGCTTTTGACCAGTAACAATGAAGCCAGGAGGACATCTTAACTGTATGGTTTCATTCATTTTGTACTCTTTTTTAAGTGGGACTACTGAGATGCTATCAGAAGTTAATGGTCTAAGGCAGACTGCAGCTGTTGTGAAGAGAAATGATTGGTTAAAAAAACATGATGTTTCATTTTAGAGAATGTACCTAGCAATGATTTACAAAAGTATCATTATTTTATAAACACATTCTACCAACAGTGACTTGAATGACCTCTGATATCACTTTCTAGTAGGGCTGTGTAAAGCTTTGGTCTTTGATTCAATTCAATGGAGATTCATTCCGATTCAAATTTGGAGATTTGGCCACCAAATCGAATCAGAGGACCCTTTAATTTCCCTTAATCAATTTGGAAAGATTCAGATTTGGACATGGACACAGCTTTAAATGTTTTTTCTACATACCTCTAGGTAGCAGGGGCTTGTGAATGCTGCTATACTGGGGTGCATGGAGTGTCCCACAGAAGCATGGGGGGCTCCCCAGCGCTCTTAGCAGCAGACCCAGAAGTGGACTAGAGGCACTTCTGTTCCACTTCCGGGTCTGCTGGGGAACACACAGGTCCTCCCTCCCTGTGCCGCACCCCCCCCACGGCTTGGTGACTGGTGCCTTCTGGGTCTGGGGGGGTACCTGGGGTCCCCCTGCAGCTGATCACCAAGCCAGAGGGGTGCGGGGGGCCCCTCCCAACACACTCCCTGGCAGACCCAGAAATGGACCGGAAGTACTTCCAGTCCACTTCCGGGTTCACCGCCAAGCATGTGGAGGCCCCCCCTGAACTCCTGTGGGATGCTCCATGTGCCCCAGCATTGCAGTGATCACAAGCCGCACCTGCTACCTCAAGGTATGTAAAGAAAACCTTTTAAAGCTGTGTCCGTGTTCAAATCAGCATTGAATCTTCAGATTCAGATTTGGTCAAATCGAATCAGGGACAGTAATCCAAATCAACTAATTGAATCGCTGTCCCTGATTCGGGTCGAGTCCAAATCAAATAGGGCCCACTTTGGACACCTCTACTTTCTAGCACTGGAAGGAGCTCTGTATATGCATGTGATCAGCCCTGTGGAAGTCAGTAGAGTTACAAATGGGAGTAGAAGCCCTTTCAACTACCAGTATCAGGGCTTCAAGAGAACTTGCTTTCTAAAAAATCAAGTCTCATTTTTAGATCATATTGAATGACATATATTTTAAAAACCAGCACCCAAGGATCATCCACTAAAACTTCTAAAAGGGTTCTTTCTACCATCTGTAAATTATTTAGGCCATGGTTTTCAAGACTGATTAGTCATTTTGGGTGTCCAAGTTGAGACATCTTTAAGGTGCTTGATGTTTAGCAGATGGATGTTCAGCACTTTCTAAATACGGGCACGCAATATTATTATTCACTTTTGAAAGCCATAGGCTGAATATTCATTGAACACTGTCCTTTAATGTAGCAGCTTAGTTCCTAAATCCTGTGGACTACTTTTAAGATATTATTGAAACTATTTGCATCTGCCTCTTAGGTCTACCCAGGGAGATACACACTGGCTGTCTGCTTAAAAACCTAACAGCTGCTACATATCCAAGTTGACAGAGATTAATACTTAAGTCTTCTGTAGTTCAGTTTGAGATGATGATGTAGATCATCTTGATGTAGAATGAAGCAACAAATCAAAAAGCTGTTGATGCAGTTTTCTTTAAGAGAAAAGTGTTCTTGCTCTATTCTTTTTCTAGGTAATTTGGCTTTGGCAAGGCACCTTTTACTGAACAGACCTTTCCCTGAAAATTAAAATAGCATATCAGAAGAGCCAAACCAGAGATTAGATTTTTCTTCTGAAAAGCCTGGAATCAGATTGTACTGGCTTGCTGAATCCATTTGCTAGCCTGACAAGACCAGCTCACCCTGATGCATGAGAACTGCATCTGAAAGACCAACTGGCGGCTTCGGCAGTGGTGTCTCAAGGCAGGCTTTGGCTTCCTGGACAACGACCCGCACATCATGACGAGAGACATGCTCAGTTGGGATGGGCTTCACCTGTCCCCCAAAGGTAAGCGTGTGTTTTCTTCTAGGTTGGCGGATCTCCTCCGGCGGGATTTAAACTAGGCTCACCGGGGGGGAGGGGAAGATGAGGGCGGGGGAAGCTGTGGACCACCAAACCATGTGGCACCCACAAGGACAGCCCAGCCTGAAGAAAGGGAACATTGGGAACCTGCAAGACGTGGGGCGGCCAGCACTACGGCACAGGTAAGAAACGAGAAGGTAAGAAATAAGGGGCCCCTTGGGACTCGGAGCGGGGGGGCAGCAAAGGCACCTGTCGCAGGGCTCAAGTGCCTATATACTAATGCTAGGAGCATGGGAAACAAGCAGGATGAACTAGCGCACCTGCTTGCACAAAACACCTACGACTTAGTAGGGCTAACGGAAACCTGGTGGGATTCGCCCCACGACTGGGCGGTACATATTGAGGGTTATAGATTGTACAGAAAGGACAGGGTGGGGAAAAAAGGGGGAGGGGTTGCGCTCTATGTCAATGAGCAATATAC
>NW_005842636.1:363821-365063 GCF_000455745.1 Alligator sinensis
TCTTTCCTGCCTATGCAGTGGGTAGGACTCGATGATCTTTTGAGGTCCCTTCTGGCCCTAACATCTATAAATCTACGAATCTATGAATCTATGTTGCAAGCCAGGGCAGGAAAGAAGTGATTACTAAAAGGATTTACCTTCTCTTCTTTGCCTCATGCTCTGAAGGTTCCCATGACACTATAGCACACTATGGGCAAGAAATATCATTCTTACATTTCTATAATGACACCCCACAATCCCCTCTGCCACATGCAGCCACTCAATATTGTAGGAACCAGAACTGTCTTGGTAAAGTGAGTCAATATACCAGGGGAAAACTTGAGAGGGTGATTAATAGGGCTGTGCGAGGCTTCGGACCCTGCTTTGGATCTGGAGAAGCTTCCAACACTTCGGCCTCTGAAGCAGCATGTCCAGGTCGAAGCACTGGACTTGTTAGGCTTCCCAAAGAGCTTCAGAGCCGCCTCGGAGATCCAGCCATAGGGTATAATGGGGAAACAATAAAATATCTATAACTTTTGTGTCTGATGAAATTTTCCGGGGTGGTAGACTCTGTAGAGAGCATAAAGCCTGCCAAGCTTCAAGATGATCGGTGCAGGGGTTTGGGAGGAACAGCATGCCAAATTCTTGAAAGCAAAACTCATGTCACGTCTAGGCATTACAACATAGCAGGGTGAAAACTGCAAGGATGGTAGCGCTTACTGAGTCCACAAACCTTGCCAAGTTTCAAAAAGATTGATGTAGGGGTTTTGGGGCAACTGTACCCCAAAGTATTCATAGTTTCATAGTAGCTAGGGTCAGGAGGGACCTGAACAGATCAGCTAGCCTGACCCCCTGCCACAGGCAGGAATGAATGTTGGGTTCACAAGACCCCAGACAGGTGATCGTCCAACCTCCTCTTGAATTTGCCCAAGGTAGGGGTGAGGACCACTTCCCTGAGAAGCTGGTTCCAGTTTTTGGCCGCCCTAACTGTAAAATATTGCCTTCTGATTTCTAACCTAAACCTATTCTCCATCAGCTTATGACCATTGTTCCTTGTCACCCCAGGTGGTGCAGGGGAGAAAAGGGCTCTACCTATTTGCTGTTGATCTCCCCTGTTGATCTCCCCTGATGAGCTTGTAGGTAGCCACCAGGTCCCCCCTCAGCCTCCTCTTGCTGAGGCTGAGCAGGTTCAGGTCCCTCAGTCTCTCCTTGTAGGGCCTGTCCTGCTGCCCTCTCACCAAGCGGGTGGCCCTCCTCTGAACC
>NW_005842636.1:365791-375794 GCF_000455745.1 Alligator sinensis
GGGCGGGGGCTGGGGGGGAACTGCCCCTCAAGCTATGGACAAACAAAACTGTGTATTTGTGGGACTGAATGTCTCTGGCTCGGGGAGGGGAGACACTGCTGCAGGCCTGGTTGCTAAGCTGCTGTGTTCCCAGTTACTAATCAATCAATCATGATTCACTCAGGGACCAGGGACTCAATACACAGGACCTACCTACTACATACTTAACGAGCAGCAATTAGCACCTACAAAACCAGGCTAAGGGGAGGAAAGAATTAATACAGACAATCACCTGCCCCAAGACAGACACTGTCTTGGCACGAGTTTTGTCTGTCAGCAGTTAGGGGTGCAGGGCCCCAGAGCCCCCCTGCACTGATCTCCTCGACAGCTGGCTTCACAGCAGGGGCCACCATCCCTGCAGCTGTCACCCCACTGAGCCTTAACACACGCAGTGTCATCCATGGCACGAGTTTTGCTTGTCTGCAGCTTGAGGTGCAGTTCCCCCCAAACCCCTGCACTGATCTCCGTGAAACTTGGCAGGCTTTGTGGCCTCAGTAAGAGCTACCAGCCCTGCAGTTTTCACCCCCCCCTGCATTGTAACACATAGATGTGACATGAGTTTGACTTTCAAGAATTTGGGGTACAGTTCCTCCCAAACCCCTGCACCGATCTTCTTGAAACTTGGCAGGGGTCATGCTCTCAGCAGAGCCTACCACCCTGCAAGTTTCATCCAAATCATACAAAAAACAACAAAGTTATAGATATTTCATTGATTCCCCATTATACCCTATGGCCGGATCTCCGAGGCGGCTCCAAAGCTTTGCAGCCGCTGTGGCCGGATCGAGGCAGAAACCCAGTCCAGAGCTCCGGATCGGATCACTGCCATCTGAAGCAGCCAGATCCAAAGCCGGATCTGAAGCCAGATTGGATCGCTGCCAACTTGCACAGGCCTAGAGATTAACAAACAAGTCTGCAACTTGAGAATTTAAACCATCATAAGATAGACTGGGACTGACTATTGGATAAGCATTTAACCTGGGATTTGTAAAACTCTAAAGGGCCAGGTATCACAGCAAGGTGGAATGACACAAACCTCTGTCCTTTGTTTGCCAAGAAGTAAAGTTAGAGCCTGATGAGGGAGGAAGGAAAACTTAAGTTAAACACAAGGTGTATCCCTCTACCAATGATCTTTTGGGTTGCAGGAAAGTCTCCTAAGGAAAGGTATGAGAGTTCCATTGCCTTATATATAACTACGTTGAGCAAACCATGGGAACATACATCTTGGGGGACAGTTGTGCAATGATAGGTTACCTGACCAAACCAATCATCTGAAGGTTATTGTTATATTTGATTCATTCTTAATAAATGTATTGATTTAGGAAAAACTGAACTCTAATACATTTTTCCTTTTGAATGCCTTATTCCTGAATGTCCAGTTAACAATTCTCTTGTTTCTTACGCAGGCACTCGATGCTTTCTTGTATCCAGGTTTTATCTGGTAAACACCTAAGGAACTGGTATCCCACAAGGTCATATCCAGTCATGCAGGCAACCTCAGCTTCTTCCCCAACTAAGTAATCTCTTTTCTCATTCTACAATTAAAACAAACAATAAGTAAATGGAATATTTGCCTACATAGTAAATGACTAGCTAAGGGCATAATTTGTGTTAATTCAACTTGCCTAATCATTTTTCTGTTCTGAGTTTTCCAGAATCTGGTTTTGGAAACCATGTCTGTATAGTCCCTAATTCATAAATAATTTTTGAGCATGAGAAGCTGGTTAGGTTTATTTGGCTATATGCATGTTATGATATTCTTCTGTATCCTGACAGCATGAATACAAATCTTACTATCAGGTTTCAGGGGTCTACATTCATAGTCATGTGTTTAGAGTTCACTCTTCATAACTACTTCCTAAAAATAAATTAAGAGTTGCTATGCTGTTTTAATATTTCTAATCATCAACTTATTTGCTACAATATTTGCTGAAAATAATCGCAAAAAGAGTCAAATTAAATATAAGGGATTTTCTGAGCAAGTCTTTGTGAGTTTTGCCCAAATGTTTGCTAAGATGTACAAATAAATATAGTAATTTAGGTTCTTCTCATGCAGGGATAACAATGTGGATAGATCTCTGCTCCTTTACAAAGCCCTGAAGTCTATTCAAGTAGTGATAGCTGCAATGGTAGGTTATAGAATGCTCCCCCTAAGGATAGCAAAGTGCTTTTGAATTCTTTCATGTAGTACCTGCATACTTAATCATTCAGAGAATAGGCTGAGTTCTTAGGAATCATGAACTAAACACCACATTCGACTGTATCTACTATATCCGCTAACACAGACAGTGAAGTCTGATAGAGGGTTTTGCCAGTAAGTTGCACAGGGCCAGATGTCCATAAGTACTTAGGAGCCATGTATACACAAGCTGAAGTAGACATATTTTTAGTTTTTCACATTCAGCAGCTCTCACTGATCACAATAGCACTTTAAGGAGTGACTTAAAGCTGGGCAGACAACGTTCCTCAAAGATTTTTCAAAAGCCATTTTTTGCTTCCCTTGCAGAAAGCACTGCAGCCTGAGGATGCACCTGCTCTCCTTCTCTGGAGCTTTTTAAAGATGCAAGTTATTAGGCCCTTTTGGTGACAAAGCCACTGTCTACTGAAGAGTTCTGAAAATCTGGCCCCATCACAAAAATGTCTAGTGGGAAGCTCTATTTGGCTCTAAAATGACTTACAACCAAAATATAAGGCCTGATAACCAAGACAACTACAAATGTGTCATGCCCTTGAGTTAATCAGTAATGCCATCCTGCATCTACAATGAACTTTTATTTTGTTGATTAGTCCATTCAAACCACATAAGGCATTTGCCATTTGTTTTCTTTCCCTTTTCACTGGCTCTAATTATCTTAAGTTTTCTTTTATGCTCTAATGCTAGCAGACACAAATTGCCTCCAGCAGTTCCAATAGACTTCATTATGACATTGTTTTTTATGGGTGATACTTTTATTCAGAGTTGTGAAAATCAGAGGAAAAAAGATGGAGACCCAAGGATACACTCAGGTGGATATGATATTAAAGAAAATGCTGCCACAATGGAAATTTGCTGACAAATTGAATGACTAGGTAAAAATCCAAGTGTGCTTAATGCTAGCTTATTTTGGGTGCTCAAGGAACATTTTGCCTTTTGTAAGAGAGCAGTGCATTGGGAAATAGAAAACAATATGCCACAAGAACAGCAACGCTGCTGCAGGAATCAGAACAGTCCTTCAAGGAGGGCATTAGGACATGACTTTCTTTTGGAAACCAGCTCTTCTAGTGTTTTAATTCAATCTCCAACCATCCTGCTTTTGAGGTTACTAATGCTTCTAACCCAGCACAGTGCAGTCTCTTGGTCAGATCACTGAGGGGAGGAGTGGATGGACTCTTCTTTCACCTAATGTATTTCTATAAGGCAGCCATAATAAGGTCCAACTGCAAGCTATGTGAACCTTCCAGGAATAAGAACAGATTTTCAGCTGGGAATTAATCTTCTTACCTAATTCTCAGAAAACTAATTATCAAGCACTGTAGGCCTCTTTCTCAGCTTATGTTGATTGGCAAAGCTCCACTAATTTTGTTAGCGTGACTTGGATTTATACTAGCTGGAGATCTGGCCAAGTGCATTTGTATAGGTTATTTAGATTCAACATTGTAACACATCCCCAGTAATATGCTCTTACCCTGATGAAGCCATTTTCTGGTGGGACTGGTGCAAGGCATCCAGATTCAGGTTCAGCAATATAAATATCCACCTCACGCCTTTCTTCATCATCATTTATGCATGGGGCTCCCCTGCATATACATATAGGCATGGATACAAACTCAAAGAACAGTCACTGAAGCAGATTTGTTTCTAGTAAGACTTTAGGGGAAAAGCTGGGAAGTTAGGCATTATGGAAGAGGTCAGATGGGTTCAGAATGGTCCATTCTAGCTTAACAAATTTTGGTTTGGCAAATACTATCTATGGGGCTCAACCATCATTTTACATACCTGAAAAATGACAACAATTATGATCATATTCTATGGGCTTGTTGGGAACGCCCTCTAATTCACTTGAAGCACTGGGCTTAACATTTTAATTCAATCTATCTTCATAGTTTCATATTTGGTAGGGTCAGAAGGGACCTGAGCATATCATCAAGTCCAATCCCCTGCCATGGCAGGAAAAAGTACTGGGGTCAAACGATCCCAGCAAGGTGTTCATCTAACCTCCTCTTAAATACCCCCAGGGTAGGAGCCAGCGCCACTTCGCTTGGAAGTTGGTTCCAGATCCTAACTGCCCTGACAGTGAAGTAGCGCCTCCTGATGTCTAGTCTGAATCTACCCTCTGCCAGCTTGTGCCTGTTATTTCTAGTCACTCCTGGTAGTGCTCGGGGGAACAGGGACTCTCCCAATGCCTGCTGGTCCCCCCGACTAGTTTGTAACAGGCCACTAGATCCCCCCTCAGCCTTCTCTTGTGGAGGCTGAACAGGTTCAGGGCCCATAGCCTCTCCTCGTAGGGCCTGCCCTGCTGCTCCCTTATCATGCGGGTCGCCCTCCTCTGAACCCTCTCAATGCTGTCCACATCCCTCCTGAAGTGCAGCACCCAAAAATGGACGCAGTACTCCAACTGCGACCTGACCAGTGCCGCATAGAGGGGGAGGATCACCTCCTTGGACCTGCTTGAGATGCATCTGTGGATGCATGACAAGGTGTGGTTGACCTTCCTGACCGTGTCCCCACACTGTTGGCCCATGTTCATTTTGGCATCAATAATGACTCCAAGATCCTTTTCTGCCTCTGCACTGATGAGAAGGGAGTTCCCCAGCCTGTAGGTATGCTGCTGGTTCTTCCTCCCCAGGTGCAGCACCTTGCACTTGTCAGTGTTGAAACCCATCCTGTTCTCATCTGCTCACCCCTGTAACCTGTCTAGGTCCAATTGCAGCCTATTCCTCCCTTCTAGCATGCCCACATCCCCCCACATCTTAGTGTCGTCAGCAAATTTGAATAGGGTGCTTTTTACCCCCTCATCCAAGTCACTGATGAAAATGTTGAACGGTGCGGGTCCAAGGACTGAGCCTTGGGGGACCCCACTGCCCACATCTCTCCAGGTCAAAAATGAACCATCCACCACCACTCTCTGGGTGCGGCCCTTCAGCCAGTTAGCGACCCATTTGACTGTGTAGGTGTCGATGCCACAGTCTCCTAGTTATTTAATGAGAATGGAGTGAGACAGTGTTGAAGGCCTTCCTGAAGTCCAGAAAGACTACATCCACTGCTACCCCTGCGTCTAAGGATCTTCAGAGCATAGAACTAAGCTGGCACCCTGCAATCTTCCCTAAGTAAAGGATACTGTCCCAGGAGTGAAGGCTCCCAGAGACTCAAGGTTCAGCTCAAGGTTTTACCCTCTGTCTCTACTGGAGATAAGTGATGCTTACCATTTCCTTAAAACCATTTAATTTCTCTGCTTTGAGTCACCTTTGTTGTGCTGATCTATACTTTTGGGAACATGAAACCAAGAGTCTACCCACTTTCCACTCCTACCTATCTATTCTACCTCTTCAGAAGAGGGAGGAGTAGCCGTATAGTGGCTGTTTCTCATTTCACATTGTGAGGAGCCCTCATTCCCCAGGATAAGTGTATCGGTCATATTATGAACAACTCTACAGAGAATAAAGAAGCCTGAACACAGCAGACGTGGATATCTTTCTTCACCCTCTGAGAGTATTACTAATTTATCTGTGCCTCTATTTTTCTGATATAGGATCTAAATATGGGGGAAATGGCTAGCAAGCATTTGGAGACAGACATATTATTTTTAATATCTTTTTGCTTACAGTGATGTGCTTATACCTCATCCAGATGTTGCTGTTACAAGGTATGACAGGGTAAAGTTTCTCAGCTAGGGTAAAGTTCCCTTAGAAGCTTTACTTTAGCCCAGTGAACTCTGCTCTGTATTGCTTCCAGTAAACTAGAAGGACTATATCTGGCTGTTACCCTCAGGGCATGGACAGTACAGTAGGCTTTCTTTATGTCTCTCTAAAAATAGAGGGACAGAGACTGGTGTTCTGGAACAGCCTTTCATGGGAAGTAAAAATGCTAATTTGTTAAGCTGAAACTTGGCAAGTATGTGTTTGTGATTAAATGGCACGATTATCTGCAATATGGAAGGACAGAGCTTGAGGACCAAGAGGTCCCTTTTAGTCTTAGAGCCTTATGAAGAAAATGTAGAAAAATCTTTGCCTCCTTACACTTCTGCTGCATTAGTAGGAGCATTGCTAGCAGATTGAGGGAAATGATTATTCCACTCTGTTTGGCACTACTTCTATCATATACTTCATTTCCCCTTCTACACATCATTAATGTGACAAAACCACACCACTGCTTTATCGTTGACACTTGCCAGGTCCTCATTTTGGGTGTACAGGTGTGCTGCACATGAGGAGGTTGTCAGCAGTTTGTGGTAAATCACCACACTTGCATATCAGACTGTCCTTTAAGATGATCTTATAGAGTGTGGCATTAAAGTGTCCAACTCAGGAGCGAATCCTGTTTAGTTTAATCCATAAGCTGCGGAGGAGCATGTACCCAGGTGAATAGGAGGTTGGGCTGCTTATGAAACACTTGATACAAGAATCAGTCTCATCCCACTTTTTGTAGTGTTGTTCGAGTGCCTATATAGTGCTGCTCCCACCTCTACACTGTTGCAACTGTATCTGCGCCTCCCAGTTAAATGAGTTTCTTGACCTTAGTCCCCTATGTACTGATTGCTCCAAGACTTCATGAATAAGGTGCTCCTGGGTATGCTGGACAAAGCTAAGAGTAGCCTTCTGTCTTTTTAGTTGGGAGGTGGTGTCCCTGATAGTATTGGCAACATGTTGGCATGAGTATATGTTACACACCCTGAGTTTCAACCTATCTATCTATTTGGTACTAGTGAGGCCACATCTGGAGTACTGTGTTCAGTTTTGAGGCCCCCACTACAGAAAGGATGTGGGCAAATTGGAGAGAGTCCAGCAGAGGGCAACAACAATGGTGAAGGGACTGGGAGACATGACATCTGAGGAGAGGTTGAGGGAAAAGGCTTATTTAGTCTAGAGAAGACAAGGCTCAGAGGGGATTTAATAGCAGCCTTCAACTACCAGAAGGAGGTTCCAAAGAAAATGGAGCTAGATTGTTCTCAGTGGTGAAAAATGACAGAACAAGGAGCAATGGTTTCAAGTTGCAGCACAGGATGTTTTAGGTTAGATATTAGGAAAAACTCTCCCACAAGGAAGGTAATAAAGCACTGGAACAGGATACCCAGAGAGGAGATTTTTAAGACCTGGCTAGATAAAGCCTTGGCTGGGATGATACAATAGGGGATGGTCCTACTTTGAACAGGGGTTGCACTAGATGACTTCCTGAGGTCCCTTCCAACCCTAATTTTCTATGTTTCTATGATTTATTAATCCCTAACTCTCATATTGGGTTACTCTGTTGGATACTTCCGCAATTGTTACTGTTAGGTTCACTGAGTCCTGCAAGGAAGCATACACAATAAAGGATGAGTGTGAACATTGAAGAGAATTCATATTGCTTTTTAAGCAAATATTTGTGCAAATTTTTAGGTGGTCATTCAGCTATAGTGAAAACATCCTGCTGTGGTGCAAGGATGTGGAATTCCTTTTTGCTTATCACTTACTTGTCAGCAAACAATGAGACATAACAGTCTTCTTCTTGCTCACTTTCGCCCTTGCATGGCTGTCCACCATTCAGTGGTGAGGGGTTATTACACTCACGGGTTCTTCTTCTCTTAAAAGAAGCATCACATGGGCTCCATGAAGACCAACAGCTCCAATAACCATCAACTTCAACTAGAATGGATGGAAAGACACATGAACATTCAATTAATCTATCCATCCTATGTTTACTCCTGGATTCATGGAGTATTCTGTTCCCAATACAAGCTAAGAAAAAGCAGAGCCTGGGCACTTCTTTGATGGAAGATTTCAAAGCCAATAATACAATTAAAATAGATTATACTTAAATTAGTGAAAATTAATTGGGTGACTTTAGCCCAGGCCACCAGGAATTTATGCACCATCTGCTTCAGTAGGGTCTGAACACTCCACTTTAATAAAGGGAGGGCTAAGACCTGAGGGATTTTAAGTTAGAACTGAAGTGATTTAGCAAAGGTCTTCATATTCCTAAGTAAGAGGATGGAAGGAAGGTTCATTATGCTTTTCTGTGGAAAAATGTGGAAAGCGTTGGCAAAATTTTCACTTTTTACACATATTTTTCTGGACGGTAGAATATTGAAAGCCACCTAAGGGATTTGTAAACACGATGTTCATTGATATTAATTTCCATTGATATTAATGGGAATTGGCCTTCCAAAGACTTTGAAAACCACAGCTAAAAAGTCCATGTTCACAACATTATATTTATTCCCATAAATACCTGATGTGTAATCTGGTGCTCGTTTCTCACAGTTATCCCCATAGGTTCCAGCTTGACACACACAGAGACACTCTGTTCCAGATAACACAGGTTTGCCATTATTGGGACAGGGGGCACATTTACAAGGGTCAAATCTGTCCATGTATTCAATTAGGGCTCTCCAGAGGTTGCGGCGTTTAGTCACAGCACATGGAAAGTTCTTCACTACGTTCAGAATTGGGGCAAGCTAAGAGACAAAAATAAAGACCTTCATCTGTATTATCTATTTGGAATGTTTTCAATTCTAAGCAGGAAAGAAAAGCTCAGAGAATAAAAAATAAAGTAGAGGTTTTCTGAAAGAAATAGCAGAGGTTTGTGAAATGCTCAACTTTCTATTGCAGAAGCCATGGGAAAATTTTCTGATTCAATTTTGCAGCCAATCCCTTTCCCCTCCCTTCAGATTTCCCTTTGTCACTATTTGCAAGGAACTGGCTATTTTTCTGTTTAAAACATTCATAATAATGTAGGTGAACAAGGTCTGGAAATGAAAACTTTCTAAGCCTGTTTTCATTGGGAATTAGGCCCATTTTTCTTTATTCTGCATGGTAGCAGCTTTCTGAGGAAAATGAACTACTTGTAAGACCCAATGAAATGTGAAAGGTTTCCTTGAATTCTGAGTACTATGTTCACTATAAACACTTTGCACAACTCTAGAATGGTGTCAATTAATGGTGCCGATACCTTGCAACAGACAGTGAAAGGGTGTCCTCTCCACAGTTAAAAATATTGAACCAGATCTTCAGTTGATGTGTATGGACATGGCTCTCTTAACTTCTATGGAACTCCCATAGAGCTATGGTTATTTACAGACAACAAGATTTTGTCTCATATACACTTCTAAACATTTTAAGTAACCAGGTCCTACAAGGCTACTATGTAGTGAAGAATGAGTAAGACTAGAGTAAGAAAGGGTAAGTTTTATGGCACAAATCATTCAAGCTCAATTTGGAGCCATAAGGGGAGAACCTCATTAGTGTGGTACTGCATGGAAGCTATAAGCTTCTCACCACACCTGCACTAATGCAGCTGCATGCAGCATTGCATTAATATAATAACTATGCTGCTACTTGTTTCAGAGTTAGCCTGCACAATGCTAAGAAGCTCTCTGCATGCCTTCCACAAACACAGCTTCTCTACAGTTCCCAATACAAGCCCTGGGTTGGGAAAGCCCAGCTGCTGGTTCCAGCCCTGGGGCTGCACTTTTCCTACCCCATCCCTGGCACTGGGTTATTTTTAGCCTCCCAGCTCCTTTCCCCATGCCCAGATGGACAACCTCAGTCTAGGTACTAGCCCCTCTCCTGCCAAACCCCCATATCTTGCAAGCCACTTTTGGTGCCAGTTTTACCAGTATTTGCCACTGTTGGGAGCTGAGAAAGTAAGTCAGGGTGTGGGGAGGGCAGGTGAAATGGAGGGGGTTGGTTTGCTAGGAGGGTTGTTCATCTGGGAGTGGGTGGGGGTGGGGGATGACTGGGGGCTAAAAATAGCCCCTGGTCTAGGGGGATAAGGGGAAAAGCTCCCCCG
>NW_005842636.1:375825-379320 GCF_000455745.1 Alligator sinensis
TCCCCAAGACCCTCCCCCATTCCCACCCATAGATTTCACCAACCTCCCTCATCCTGCCAAACCCTCCTGGACCCCCACCAATCCCTCACTGACCCTGCCTACCTCCCCAATCCCTCAATCCCCCCACAGACCCCTTTTAACCCCAATCCATCCTGCAGACCTCACCTGCCCCCCCAATTTACCCAATTCCTTCCATGGACCCTGCTTGCCCCCCCTGGGGGGGGGCAATGCCCTCAAAGCCTGCATGCCCCCTGTGATCACCCCAAGCCCCCCCAGTAGCCTCCTCATCCCAATTTACTTTAGAGTAGATGGCCATTTTTAACTTAATCTAACCTCCCCTACCTTCCCAGAATGTATGCACCCTAATACACAGGAGTGGCTTAAAAATGGAAGGCCTTCTATCTCTTTCAACAGTAGATTAATTTTCCTTATTTCCTGCTAATGTTTTTTACTCTTACCTCATAACTAACCACAACAGGATTCTCCTTTGTTGATTCCAGCCAGTCTGTGAATACTTTTTGCCCTGGAAAAGCCCCTTTTTTCTCCCAGGCCAGAGCTCCAGCATACTCTGCCCTTCCACCTTTCACCAGTGAAAAAGAGCGTTCAGCTGACTGCAATATTGAACCTAAAATGGGATTTAGATTAAGATAGGTCAAGGCATAACTTCAACCTTACTACAGCATAGATGCAAGTGACATCTCTAGGCTTCAACCAGAGCCACATACTTGTCAGATTTCAGAACAAAGGGGCTTGTCTAGAACCCGCCTAGCTGGAGTTATTCCCTTATAACAGGAATCTTGGGCAAACAACTGGGCATTGGGGGCAGACCGATCAGGAGCACTCAGCCAATATGGATATCATCCAATAAACCATAGGCCTGCATGGTTCCTTGAGCATTCAACTGCATTTTAAATAGGGCCCCAGCACTTCCTCTTGAGGAACCAATCCCATCCCTAGAACAGGACTGGATAGGAACTTCTAAAAGTTAATCCCAGAAAAATTCCTCATTTAAGCCCACTCCCAGGGGTTTTATCTGATTTGGGATTTATCCCTCAGAATTTGTCTTCAGAATTAATTGACTCCCATTGTGTTGGACGGTTCCTAACACTGTTTTGAAAAAAGCATTTTCCTTTTACTATGCCTTAAGTTGCTGTGACTTTCTGTGTCTGTTTCCCCAATTATAATATGGACACAATTAAATGCCTATACCTTTACAAATCTCTGAAATCTATGGATGGATAATGCGCATTAGGAGCAATAATATGTGATAATTCAGCTCCCTACAAAAGTAGAGTGCATCTGTGAAATTCAGATTTCAATCTCCTCCTAAAGTTAAAGGTATTTGAACATAGAGATTTGAAAAAGGCCCATAATGTTAATTACCATATTTGCTCAAATATAAAATGATCCTGATTATAAGATGACAGCCAATAATTAGGTTCTATATATGGAAAATGTATACATTTCATACAATTTTCCAGGTAGAGAATCTAATTATTGGAGGTTTGCCTTTAATTTGTTCCCCTCTGTAATAGGGTTCCCTTCCAGGGGTGGCTGCGGTGCCCTTATCCACTCTGTTGTCTGTGGACAGTCACCCCTTCATTCATCCACCATGCCTTGATGCATCTCACTTTTAGATAACGGAGGCTTCCCCAGGGTTTCTGAAACCTGATCTCCTTCTCATGACCACCAGGTGCCCATGGTCATTGCCTTAAGGGCAAATTGAGTGACTCCGTCTACCCCTACACCATGCCCCATGCCTTGCAAGTGTTATTACTTGCTGATGTACATTCCACTCAGATGTCCCTCTGGGACCCCCTGGTCCCACATTTAGCCCCTCTCTGGACTCCCAGACTCCTTACTGGGCCCCTAGGAACCTCCTCTACCCCTTAGTCCCTTCTGCAACCTCCAGAGCTTATCCCCAGCTCAGAAGTTCAGCTAGGAGCCCTGCTGCCAGGAGCTCCCTGTGGCTCCTGGGGCTACTTTCTAACCAGCTCAGGCCCTGGTCTTATATGCCTCAAGCCTGGCCCCTTTCTGGTCAGGTGACTCCCCAAACAAATCCTGCCACACCTGCACGATGGTTTTCAAGCACCCTCTCCTCCTAAAGTGACAGGAGCGTGTCAAGCACCCTTTCATACCCTCCTATTGTTACAACAGGGAAAATAAATCTGGGGGGATCAGGTTGCTCCTATGTCCCCACCCCCACAACTTCTTCCCCCCTTCTTCCCCAACTGCATCTCCTTTCTCCCCTTTACTGTCATATTCTGCTCTCCCTGAGGACATAGAAGCGAGGAGCAAATTTGAAAAAGATGACCTTGAAATAAACATAGCTGTAACAGTTTGCATATGGTACCCATAGACTTAGTTCATCCAGAAAGGATACATTTTATCTTTTTGGAAACTGCTGTAAGTTCTAGCACAGGTACTCTAGTAATACACTTTTAAATAGTACTTTGGAACTTACTTGTGCCAAACAAACTATACATGATATTAGTCCAAAGCCAAAGGCTCATGATTTACCACATATGTCATTGGGTTGGGCCCCAACAGAGTCAACAGCATTTCAAGCCATGGTGACCCCACAGCTCAGTGTTGCTCACTATGCATGTGTGTGTACTCCAGTGAGCTTCCACAAAAGATCCACGTGGTAATCAGCCCCCACTCATGAGTGGAGATGGTGTTTTCTTCCAAAATGTTATATGCAGATGAGGAATAGGGAAACCTCTCTATATGCATAAGGAATGAGGATAAGAGAGGGGCCAGCAAAGGGATTCTGGGTGAATTATTTAGTGCCATTTGATAATATTTTCCAGACATTTAAGGTGGTGAAGAAACAGGAATCATTTTAAATGGGAAAGAAAGGTATAGCTCAGCTATGGGAGTGAAGAGAAAGTCAAAATATATACAATGTAGTGGATTAACATGACTTTAAAAAGAGTCAGCGGTGAGAAGGACTGCACTCAATGGGCATTACCAGGGCACTACCATAAGTCTTATTCAGATAGGCTGCACTAACTTAATCATTGTGGCATGACGACAGGTGCACAGGGACACAGGTATGCAGGTGTGACTATTGCAATGGGTGTGTGGGTGCATAGGTGCATGGGAATGAGTTTTGTAACAGGATTATGTTTCTGAAACTGTGTTTTGAGCTGTGAAGACTGGTAAGATTGGTTGTCTGTCTATCTATCTATAGAAATATATTTTTCAAAAAAACCCCCAAACAAACAAAAAACTTTAATCCTTCTGGTGGGTTCTCATTGGCATCTTGGCCTTTTGGCTAAGATAAAGCATTTCTGGCACCAAAGGGAGGGTGTCAGGGCTGGCTCTAGTCCTTCTCGCACCAGCCTGATGTTGCAGTGCCACCGGGCCTGGTGCCAGTACCCTTTGAAAGGAAGATCCACCCATTTTTAAGGGCCAAAACAAACAAACAAAAAGGTTCCCATCAGCATGTTTGCCCAATATTAGCCATGTACCTTAGACAAGGGCTTTCCC
>NW_005842636.1:379351-384105 GCF_000455745.1 Alligator sinensis
TGCTAATGGGGGGAGGGTAAGGAGGGGGTGCAGAACACCTCATTTTGTATTTGAGTAAATATGGGAGTTAGGTTCAGTAAATCTCTATTTAGACTTTTTGTTAAATTTAGAATGCCTCACTGCATATACTCCCTCTATAAGTGCTATATGAGTGATAAGGAGGCTTAATTTTTCCCCACAGGTAGGTACCAAATAAACTAAATTATTCTAATTGTTCAGTTCTAATAAGGATCAGAAAAATGCTGGGCTACACAGACTTAAAGTGTTGCATAAACTGACTGTTATCCATCACAGTAACAGCACACAGGATGGGTTTAGCTTGAGTTGGGATTGCTTGGCACAGTTACCTTCATAGCGTTCTGTTATTCTGTTGTTGGAGCATTCATTAAAATACTCGGTGAATTTCAGGAAGAAAAAGTAGGTGCGTGTTGTTTCTTGCATGACACACTTTATAATTGTGCTCTCTGTTAGACCTAGAAAAATATTAAACAGCACAATAGAAAATGAAACTACTCTTCAGATCTGAAGGGGACTCCTGTGTCAGTCATCCTGTCCCATCCTTTGCTTTCTTAAGTACCCACTTACTCAAGGAACACCCAAAATCTCCATTTCAAAATCTTACAAACAGCTGTAAGGTGCAATACCCAAAATGCTGAGAACACCTTAAAACAGGCCATGAATTAATGCATAATCATCATACAACTCCAGATATGAAAACCCTCTTAAAGTGAGTAACAGTGCTAGGTGTAGTATTCTAGACTTAAAATTGGAAAATGTATTTATTTCACTGGAATCGCACAAGGAATGGATTTGAGTCATGGTTGCCCTGAACCTTCAGTTCTTAGCAGAACTATAAATTTTATCCAGACCATCCAATATATGTTATCAGATTTATTATATATATATATTTGGGTTTCTCTTATGCTCTAGACAAGCAGATATTGATGACAGGCACTCTAGAGATACTGATAATAAAAAAAATGCCTACAAAACATGGCATTTTCCTAATAAACTGCCGCATGCTTAAAAGAGATAAATAAAAATAAAGTAAAAAAAACCAAACCTATAAATAAAAAAAAAGTAAAAAATAAATAGCTCATTGTACCACATTGCTTCTAATTCGCCTTTTTATGAAAAAAATCAATTCAATGAAGGTTTAATGAAGGTTCTGGTCCTGGGGATGACCATAAATTGCATCCAGCTGGAGAGCCTGATGGCAATGTGGTGCGGTAGCATCCACAAAATGGCACAAGCTCCATAATAAGGTGAGTTTAGGGGTCCTCAAAATGCTAGCCCCCACTGCCTTGTGGGTATTCCTTGGTTGGAGTAAGGCTAAGGGACACCCCCCTGATAGAAACATGCCCTCGCTGAGGCATTAGGCAGTCAGTAGAATCTCTAATCTGTTGCTCTCTGGCAGAAGCTGCAACTGTTGAGGCACTGAATGCCTGGCCTTTAGACACTATCTCAGGTTTAGAGCAGCCTCTCAGGTTTAGAGCAGCCTCTACTCCTCCATACTCTTGCCTAGGCATATACATTCATGGTCTCATTATGATGGTTGCAGGACTCTGTAAGGGGCATTAGGAACCTGAGGCAGCTACCAAGGTGTCCAAGCAGCCCTATTGAGGGGTGTCCTGCTCATCTGTCTTGAAGAAGGCCCTAGAAAAGGTAGGCCAAAAAAATCCCCATGCCCCAATCCAATCTATCCAGGCCAAAATAAAATAAAGTGACTTGCATGTTGGAATGTTCAGACACTGAGCCCTGGACTCAATTTGGACTCTGATTTATGGAAAACAACACTAACTATGAACTGGTCAGACTTGGAATGAACATTCCTGCATTATCAGAAACTCAGCTCTCAGATACAGGTTCTATTCAAGAGAATGACTTGAGAGAAAACCATGTTCTGGCATGGGAAGCCAGCAGGAGAAAGGAGAGAGCAGGGAGTATGTTTTGCTATTAGAAACAGCTTACTATCTTCCTGTGAAAGCCCAGTTGCTGTATCTAGTCAACTCATGATGATCAGAGTGCACACACAGAATGGCTTCATCACATTGTTTAGTGTCTATGTACCTACCTTTCAAGCTAGATAAGAAAGTTTTCTATCAATAACTCAAAGAAGAGATTCAGAAAACTCACAGAAATTAGACCATAATAATACTCAGCAACTCCAATGCAAGAGTTGAAAGTAATTTTGAAAATTGGATTGGTATTCTGGGCAGACACGGAATTGGTAATATGAATGAAAATGGCCAGTGAGTGTTAGAACTCGACAAGTCAAAATCTATGCGATACCAACACCGACTTCACTGGGAAAATTACAAGACATCATGGAAACATCTAAGATCAGAGCACTTTTACCACTTAAATCTAGTCCTAACCAAGTGCAACCACCTGAAATAAATCTTGAACATGAGGTCTTATCACAGTGCTGATTGTGACACTGATCATGCCTTAGTCTGCTGCAAAGTCAGAATCAATGCCCAAAAGATCCACCATAGCAAAATTACCAGTCATCCTCAGAATAACATCAGTCAAACTAAAGATACAGAAAGATGCAGACTATTTAATGAAGAACCTGTGAAAGCAAGCTTACCTAACAACTCAGCTACCAAGGCTTGGGAAATCTTAAAATGAACATGTACAATGCTGCTGTAACACCATTTGGCAAAAAAAATGTAAGAAAAATGCAGACTGGTTTGAAAAGCACTCTGAAACCCTTCTACCACTGCCTGAGAACAAAAGGGCAGTTTTAACCATCTACAAGAAATCTCCCAACACTCTAACCCTGGAAAATTTGAGAAAGGCTCAGATAGAAATGAAAAAAAGAGGCTAGGAAGTACACCCAAGATATTTGACTGAAACTTGTGATGATATTCAGAAAGCAGCTAAGAAAAGTGATAGTTGCAGAATGTGCAAAGGCATCAGACAAGCAAGTGGTCCAGTCAAGAAGAAAACAGCTCTGCTGGAAGACTTAAACAGAAATGTCATCACTAATAAACAAAAACAACTCAAGTATCGGACTGAAGACTATGGAATACTAGACAGGCAATCTTCGACTTACAACGTTTTAAGTTACAACATTTTGCACTTACAACATTTATAAACTGACACCCTGTTTCAACTTTATGACATCAGTTTCAACTTTACAACGCTTGATCTGATGTGACGCCACACCAGTGAACAAGTTTGTTACATCGCTGATCTCCATGGAGAACATCTGTCCAAACTTCCTCGGACACTTTCTTTGAGAAAGCAGACAAGACTCCAGAAAAACCTGCAGCCAAGACTCCTGAGGAGACTCCAGCCAAGAACCCTTCAAAAAGTCCAACCAAGAGCCTTTCAAAAAGTCCAGCAAAGTCACCTCAAAGAAGTCCTTCCAAATCAATATGATTGGTATTTACAATATAAATACATTAATGTAGCTATAGTACTTATCTATAATTGATCGAGTACAAAATTCTGGGGTATTTTTGGTGAAAACAGGGTATCAGGCCTTGGTTCAGGAATGAATCTCCCATTTATAACATTGTTTCTTATGAGAAAATTGGTTCTGAGTTACAACATGTCAGCTTAAGATGCGGTTTTCAGGAACCAATTGTGTCATAAGTCTGAGGACTGCCTGTATTTGAGTGAGACTGAAATCAAACACGAACAGCTCAAAGGATTACCGGAGTTGGAAGTTATGATAGATTTGGAAAATGTACCTATATTAGAAGATTTTCAGAAAGCCATTAAATTGATCCCTGGGAACAAGGCATCTGGCAACAACTGCTTGCCTGCTGAAACCTACAAAATGCACTGACAGCGAATCACTCTGAAATGTGAAGTTATAGTGCTCTGTTGGAAAGAGGAAGTGGTACTGCAAGATTTCAATGATGCTTAGTTTGTACAATTATACAAAAACAAGGGGGATAGAAGTGACTGTGACAACTATAGAGGTATCTCCTTGTTGAACATTGTCTGGAAAGTTGTCACTTACATTATGCTCCCTTGGCTGCAATCATTGCATTGCATTGCAACCATTGATATGATATTTGTGGTCAAGCAATTGCAAGAGAAGTGTACAGAAAAACAAATACCACTGTACATAGCTATAACTGATCTGATGAAGGTCTTTGATACAGTCAGACAGGGCTTTGTTGCTGTTCTGAAGAAAATGGGTTGTCCCCTCAAACTGTTGAACATCATTTGCTTACTACATTACATCATTACATCAAGGTATGAAGGCAACTGTAGTGTTTGAAAACAAAAAACAAATGCCTTTGACAGCAACAATGGAGTGAAACAGGGGTGTGTCTTAGCACCCATGCTCTTTAACATCTACTTTTCATTCCTGATTTTTCATAAAATGCCCAACACCCACCCCTTAATATAAAAGGAGAACATCAGGTGCCCATCAGATCTCCCCTTCAAAAACAAACACAAGGACAGCAATGATGGCATTTATCTTTGAACCAGTCTAGATGAAGGTTTGTTTAACATCTCAAGGTTTAGAGAGAAAACCAAGGTGAAAGAGCTGGTTCCGAGTGATTTTCTGTTTACAGATGATGTGGCCTTGGTTGCCTTCAGTGAATCTTCCCTGTAAAATCTTGTGAACAGATTTTCTGAGTTATCAAAGAGCTTCAAGATGGCAGTTAGTCTCAAGAAGACTGTGATCATGTACCAAGAGGTGGAAGAACCAACACCTGACATCACTCTGAAGGGTAAATCTTTTGGCATTGCTGACAGCTTTTGTTACTTGGTTTCTATGATCA
>NW_005842636.1:384136-391099 GCF_000455745.1 Alligator sinensis
CAATCCTGACCTTCAGACTGAACTAAGAATTGGAAACTTAGATAAGAATTTTCAGCTAGTATAGAAACGTTCATGTAGTAACAGCAAATTATCAATTAAGGTGAAGATGCGAATCTAAGAAACTTGTATGCCGTCATGTCTGCTTTATGGTTCAGAGACATGGACAACATATGCTAGGTACATCAAGAGACTGAACAGCTTCTACATAAGATGCCTGCATAAGGTCCTGAAAATAAAGTGGGAAGATAAAATACCAAATAAAGAGGTGCTGTAGTGCACAGGACTGACACACTTAGAAACCACTGGGCATGTTTACATGAGATGCTTTACTCCGCAGTAGAGCTAATTACTGCATAGTAAGCGTCACCGTCTACACGTGCTGATCCTTACCAAGCAGTTCATTTGCTACTGCCCAGTATGGCATCTGTGCCCATTACTGCCCAGTACGGCAAATTTGCTCCTAGTCAGCTGGGCAGCAGGGGACAGGAGACAGGAGCAGGGGACAGGAGATTTCTCCCTGTCCCCAGGCGCTGCTTGCTGCTGGAGTGGGCTTGACCACAGGAGCCCGGGCAGGGAAAATGTCCTCCTGCCCTGGCATCAGGAAGCTCCCAGCCCCCAACCCCCACTCCGTAATCAAGGAACTGCAGCTGGGAACAATCTCCCAGCCTGAAGCTTGCTGGGAACTTTCACTGTGAAATCATAAGCAATAGCAATTTTTTGTAGTTTCATGCTTACACACAAACAGCAGATCAGCTGGAAAGTAAAAAACCATTCTGCTGCTTCTGGAGGAATTTCAATGTTCAGAGATTTAATGTCACTAGTGTATTTTGGGGTTGACTGCAAAGGGTCATGTGATCAGCGTGTTATATGATAGGCTTTTTATGTCCAGGATAGGCTTAGCCAATCATGAGACAAAAGATAAAAATCTAAATAATGTATACACACAGACGCACATTGCTAAAAGTACTTTAAGACTGCAAAGGCTAGCATGCGAATGGTAGAACAGGCCAGAATTAAGGTAGCCCTTGAAATAATAGAAAATGAAAGTCAGTTCCTGCCCAGAGTTTACATTCTAAAATACAAATCAAAGTGGGATAGGTAGGTAAGACACAATAACACTGCAGCAGTGGAAAAAGAAGGTAACAAAAATTATAGGATGGATGTAATTCTGAGTTCAACACAAATTGTCACCATCCTAGCCATTATCAAAGTGCATTTTACTTTATATATTGTCAAGGAGTTAAATTTTGAAAGGAAAGATCATTTAATGGCCTTACAGGTTTTGACAATGAGAGTTTTTTTCCTCGCATGTGGTGGACTGTGTCAGAGAAAGTACAGACGTGCTTGAGACAAAAATGGGTAAGTGGACAAAGAAGGCTACCTTAACTGGGAGAGAAAGGTCTGCTAAATTAGGAGTTATGATAGATCTGACAGAGTGGCTCTCAATGATGAAGGGTTTTTAAGACAGAGAAACTGTGTTTTATTATAGTGAAGGGGTTGCAAAGAGCAGGGTGATGTCAGAGCAAGCAGACAGGAAGAAATCCTGGTCATTAGCACACTGAATGACCTTCAGGGTAGCAGAACAATTGAACTCAAGGCTACAAAGAAGAAAGTGATCCTTGATGACATGCAAGAGGCTAAGGCTCTGAATAATATCAAGAGACTGGATCACATAAAAACTATGTATTGGTTACCACACTTCTGTGCAGGGTAAATTACCTTGCACAGACTGCTTCTGGTCCCTGAACTTGCTTTAAACAAGCAGTCTGCAATGCAGAGATACCCTATGAGCAGAACAGAGCTTTTCAGTCTTGTGTAGCTGGTGCCAGACTTTCACCTCCCAGCAGAATAAGAGCAGTACCTAGCAACAGAATAATGGCTTGATGGAGAATCTGTGTGGCCAACCAGCTCCACAGAAAGTGTGACCTGAGATCATATAGGTATTAGTCAAGTGATTCCCCTTACACCTAATTTTTTTTAAGTCGCTTCTGAAAACTGGACTAGTATGAGCAAAGGTAAATATGCTGTCCTTAGTGCTGGGCAGAATGCAGCCTTTGCTGTAGAAAAGCTTGTGAATTGTCAAATGAATGGTGTTAGATATATCATCCTTTCCATATTTCCAGATGATGGTTCAAACTCTGCTTTCCCATACAAGGGAAAGGAGGACCTGAGTGTCTACTACAAACATTCTGATTTAACTATCCCCTTCCATTAAAAATTATAGCTGATTTAGTTGACAGAAGCATAGCATTATAGTACTGCATACAGTAAACCAAACTACATTAACTACTGTTAAACTGGCCATGCATCTTTTTTCTTTTCCCTGAAAAGATCACATACCTGAATTTTTCAATTCTTCTGTACTGTACTGATAAAGAAGGTCATATGTGCCACCCACCGAACCAGTAGTGTAGTAATGAGTTCCAAAATCATCAAATATTCTACTATACAGCTCATAGTTGTACTCCAAGGGCAGGTTATTAAGTGCTTGTAGAAATGTGCCTGAAAGCAGCAAATCATTCTTTTTCAGAGTGAAGTTTGAAACTGCAATCACTTTATAGATCCTAACAAAGTTGGAATTCTAAAAAAACAAAATTGAAATGGAGAAAATATGTAATATACATTTCTTGAATTTACAGTTCATTTTTTGGAATCAAACCAGAACTGACCCATTTAATTTACTACAAAGTCATCTTGAAGTTCACTTTCAGGTGGTCAGAAATAAAACTGTCCCATGGTAGACCTGTCATTATAATCTTTAAGACACATAGGTATTAAAAGGATAACACAGAGATGTATTATTTTACCATTTTATGAGAGGCATCAATAATTTCTTTGAAGGAAGCAGATGATGAGGAACTTGTGTGTGTATCTGTACCCCAAAGATAGGGGATCCCAGAAGAAGAGCCACTGAAGCCTAAGTGTATCCCAGACTTAAAATCACGTTGTCCCATGGTAGTTAATTTACTATAAAATTGTGTTTTCAAATCATCCTCTTGATTTTCCACCTGAAGAAACATAGATTTATTTTTAATAATAGGTCTTTGAACTTTCTGAGATAAAACAAAACAAAAAGTTTTGCTCCACGGCTGGTCATAGATGCTCTTAATTTTTTTCCTGAATCTCCAAATCTGAATCAACTCAGAGGACCATTTTAATCTCTCCGAATCAAATCGGAACCCTCTGAATCAATTCGGAAAGATTCGGCGATTCAGAAATAGACACAGCTTTAAATGTTTCTTCTGCATACCTCTAGGTAGTAGGCAGCTTGTGAATGCTGTGATGCTGGGGCAAATGCAGCGTCCCACAGGAGTACAGAGAGGTCACCAGCACATTTGGCAGCAGACCCGGAAGTGGACCAGAAGCACTTCCGGTCCACTTCTGGGTCCATGGGGAACATGTGGGCCTCCCCTGTGCCCCCCCAGCTCAGCGACTGGTGCCTCCTGGGTCTGGGGGGGGGGGTGTGCAGGGTTCCCCCATGGCTGATTGCTGAGCTGTGGGTGTGTGGGGGGGCCTCCCAGCATGACTTGGAAGTGGACCAGAAGTTTTTCCGCTCCCCTTTCCGATTCAAGCATGCGGGGGGTACCCCTGCACTGCTGTGGGATGCTCCATCTGCAGCAGCACCACAACATTCATGAACCGTGCTAGTACCTTGAGGTATGTAGAAAAAACATTTAAAGCTGTGTCTATGTCCAAATCGCTGAATCAGCATCGAATCTTCAGATTCAGCTGAATCGAATCAGGGACAGTGATCTGAATCAACTAATCAAATCACGGTCCCCGATTCTGGCCGAAGCCAAAGCCGAATCGAATAGGGCCCACTTTGCACACCCCTAATTCCCACTGATCCCAAAGAGTATCCAAAAACTAAAAGGGGAGCCAAGATCATCATAATAGCCCAGGAAATCAAAAGCAGTTTTGGTTTTCCAATTTTCAAATGTTGTCTGCATATCCACCTCTAATGCTGTCTTTTGTTCAAGATACAGCATTGAATAAACTTGGCTGGATTCTCCTACTGAGCCATCAAAACCTTCAGCCTGATTTTTGAATGGTCTTGAGTATGCCTTATTGCCAAGCAATTTTAACTGTTTGGGCTCTTTTTCTTAGGAATTGATTTGTAATGGTCTAGTGTTGTATTCTCTTTAATGATAGTGATGATCAAAGAGCTCAGCATGGGATGTGAGAAAAACTGCTTAGATTCCTTTCTGGGGGCTTGATTTACTCTCTCTCTTCTCTTAGTTGGAGGCAGTAAAGTATCTGGGCTTTGCCAAACTATTTTAAGAAGGTTCCAAAATTTTTCCATAACAGCTTGGTATGACCTTGCACACTGTTGAAGACTGTACCTACAGTGTGTAATATATATATGATGCTCATCCAATTAATCTATTTATATTATAGAATCATAGAGAAGTAGGGCTGGAAGGGACCTTGAGAGGTAATCTAGCCCGAACTCCTGCCTGAGGTAGGATCATTCGAGGCACCATTTCATATGGGCTACTGTCAAACCAAACCTGAATACCTATAAACAATGCATCTGCACTAAAATGATGCATAGCAAGATAGAAGAGTTTAGAAGAAATTCCCTTCAAATCATAACTAGAGAGAATCTAAGAGTTAATGTATATCACTGACTAATCAGGCACATCATATGCTATTGAATCATTACAAGGATCCTTTAGATAAGTGCTGCTTTTGATATTTTTAAGTCCTGATATGTTACCTGAAAGCTGACAGTCTCAAGATTTGCAGGGACACGAAATGTTTTTCTTGTCTCATTGTTCTTTACTGTTATGCATTTTCCTCCATTGAATGTATTATCAAAGATATCGCCACAGCTTTTCCCTGCCAAAAGATTAAATCTAGGGGGAAAGTAATATCCAGGAGTTATCTGCAGGAAAGTATGTACATTTTATGGTCTTTTCAAAGGACTTTTAATAAGAATTCTTAATTCATTGAGAACACGTTAGAAATACACTTATTTTTATTGCAGTAGCATATGCAGTCCTAGCTAGGATCAGAAACCCCATTGGTCCAGGTGCTGTACAGATACATGACATAAAAAACATTAACTGCACTGAGGAGGTAGAAGGTTCTTATATAATACATTGATTTTGTGGGAGAAGCTTCACTGCTTACATACCAATTTCGTGATTACATTAATAAATCCCTGCCCCCAAACCCTGAGTTTGGAACAGGATCTCATTTTTATGTTGGTTTATTAAGAACTTTATGTCCCAGTACAATAATTGCCATGAAATCATTGCTTTCTGAAAGCAAGGTAAAAACTATGACTTACAAACCTGAACAAGTTCCAGTCAATGATCTTTGCCCTGCATTTCTTGAAACAAAAGCTGCCAACTGTAAATTTAAAGTCCTGAGTTATGTCAAGTGCATATATAAACTCATATATCAGTCAAATCATCCTTCTTCCATTACACAAAGCCATGTCTTAATATGACATGGGAATTATGAAACTATGTTTATGTATGGCATTTCTTGCAGTAAGAACAGAATCTTTTTCCATTATTTTGACCCCCTCAGAAACACTTGATCTTCTTACAGGTTCAGCAATCTGAGGTATATCTGAACAGACTTTAATTCTCTCTCTGTAAGATGATAGTTGGCATACAATAGATGAAACTGAGCCACCTATCCTTTTCTTCCAGGCAAAAGGAGAAAAGGATAATGACCAGGGATCCTGGTTTTCTCTGACAAAAACAAAATTGCAAATTCTCTGTTTAAAACTCCAGAATCCATGATTAAAACGAAGGCCACCATATATAGGTATCAGTTGAACACAATGTTTTATTGATATATTTACAGTTTTAAAGCAATTTGGAAGCCTACCAATGCCTCAATCATTATAATAAAATAAATTCTAAATACCTATATATTTTGGCATTTGATTTAGGGTTTTTCATCATGGAAAATCAGAGCTCCTGCTGAGACCACTCTGTATACCCCAGGGAATTATGTGCTTAAAAATTCAAAGTTATGAGCAGGAAAATTAAAAATTATACAAAATTAATTACTTTTAAC
This sequence comes from Alligator sinensis, assembly GCF_000455745.1. Lineage (NCBI taxonomy): Eukaryota > Metazoa > Chordata > Crocodylia > Alligatoridae > Alligator > Alligator sinensis. The sequence continues at coordinate 390,176 of NW_005842636.1, forward strand.
AAATTAAACTAAATATAACACAATTTGACCCTTATTTAGAAATATATGCAGGTACCTTGTATGGTTAGGGGGTGGGTATGGGGCGTTTGTGTGTGGGGAGAATTCTGAAGGTGTCGGGGGTGGGGTTTGTGGGCAGATGTGGGGTTTGTGGGGGCTGTGAAGGGGTATGGGAAGGTGTGGGTGTGTGTGGGGGGCGGTTGTGGTGTACAGCCCCCACCACCAGCAGCTCAGCAGCAGCAGATTGTGGGGCACTCATGGCTGCAGCAGGCAGAGCCCCTAGTGATGCTCACCTCTGGCTGAGTCCCAGGGCATGCATGTGCTGGCATGGAGCCGATCCGGCTTGCTGGTGCACACCTTCACACCAGACCAGGCTGGCTGTATGCCAGCATATGCAGATCACAGCACTGCAGGCAGGAGCCTCACACCATTGGGCTGGGTAGGATCTGTGACTCCTTGGGCAGCTTCCTGCTGGAGTGCTGGAAGCCCCATGTGGAGACACGGAGCCGGCCAGCTCAGCCCAATAGTGCGTGGACCAGGATCCATATGCCATCAGGCTGGGTGGACTCCATGCCTCCACATGCGGTTTCCAGCACTCGAGCAGGAAGCCACCCATGGAGGCAAGCAGGAGCCTGCCCAGCCTGATGGTGTGTGACCCCATGCCTCCATATGCAGCTTCCTGCCCAGCCTGATGGTGCACAGCTCCTGGTGCACATGCCACTGGGCTGAGCTGGCCCTCCACATCCGGCTTCCCATGGACACCTGCTTCCTCAGCCTCCACTTACACACCCCCACCCTGCCCCCCAACCACCCTGCTGGTTCTTCTTACAGCCCCCACTCCCCCTGACCCAGCCCTGGCAGTCACCCACACCCACCCCACAGGGCTGCCCCCCCCCCCCCCCCCCACGCCCCCCCGCCCCCCCCCCC
>NW_005842636.1:391109-392353 GCF_000455745.1 Alligator sinensis
TCCTCCCCCACAGCCCCCTGCAAGCTCCACTTGCCTCAAAGGATCCAGGAGGAAAAGCAATCCTGAGCCAAGCCCTCCCTGATTTAGTCTCAGGCCCCACCACTTACCCCTCACCCTCCCACTTCGGACGGGGTTTAGGGTTTGCTGCTCTTTTTGTAAGAAGCTCTTGCAGGCTGGAACTCTGCTGGCCTGCAGAGAGCACTTTGTAAAAGTGGAAAATCCATGGGTATCTCTGTTAAAATTAAAAATCTTCTTTTTTCTCTCTTTTAAAAGGGCAAATCTGCAGGTTTTACCTATTTTTCTTTGGGAAATGGAAAACCTGGCTCCCTTATAATGACAATAAAAATAAATTATTTTTAAATATATTTTATATTTATGAGTATAACATTAAAACCAGTATTTATTATATTTTTGGATGTTTTATATATTTATGTGATTTATGGATATTATATAAAGATATCAAAATAATTTAAATTTTTTAAATCTCTTCCTGCTTTTGTGATTGACATCTTTGCATGACTCCATAAAAGCTCATCTCTTAACACATGTTTCTGAAGATATAGCTTTGCCCTTGGTGCAGTGGGAAGCAATACATGCATCCATCTTTCATTGTCTGCAGAATTGAATGCAATAACAAGACTGTCCCCATGAAAAGGTGAGCAGGAACAACTTACCCCTGGCCCATTAACTGCACACCAGGGATGCTGCCATATATCTTGTTGCACACAGACTTTTTCTGTCTACAGTTCCTTTCATCAGAGTTGTCCCCACAGTCATTTTCTCCATTGCATTCCAACTTGTTGGCGATACAACGACCTGTTTCAGAGAAACAGTACATATACAAAGATTTTCCTTCAGAGGTAAAAAACTACAATTCTGGTCGATAATATGGGGAAAAATGTGAAGATGGCTAAAACTCCTAGGGACTGATCCTGCAGCCAGTCCTATAGAAATCCCTCACACAGAGTGGTTGTATAATTCAAATCAAAGGTATTTATAGGGAACAGGTGCATCTGGATGTCTTACTGGCCTAAAGATTTCTCTGCCTGCTGTATAGTGGATAGTAAGATTTCAAGTAGACCAGGCACTTGCTGGCTACACAGCAGGGTCATGGCAATAGGGGAATGCAAAGACTGCCTACACAGCCCTCCCCAGAGCTCTATGCATGGTCTACATATAGCTGAGAATTTTGGGTGTGGGATCTCCTTGGCATTCACTTTAGAGACATTTCCCCCATAGGAGAC
>NW_005842636.1:392384-416544 GCF_000455745.1 Alligator sinensis
ACGCATGGTGGGGGGGACACATGCCCCCCATAAGAGCACTGGTACCCTCCCTGAGCGGGTGCTCTAGCTAGTAGGGGGGCACAGAGAGTGGTAGTGTCCCCCTCAAAAAATTGGCTCCTCTGGCAACACGTTGGTGGCAGAAGTGCAGGTAGTGGAAACGCTGTCACTTCTGCTGCCGCCACGCTGCCGGCATCCTTGGTGACCGGCCGCTGGGGGACTCCTCCCCCAGTCGCCAGCTGGACACTGGGGGACCCCTCATCCTTTTGTGCCCCACTGGTGCCCCCCCCCCCCAGACTCGGGAGGCACCAGTTGCCCATGTTTCCCCCCACCTTTTTTTTTTTCTCCCTTTTACATCATCATATCTTCCAAGTGACTTGGTCTAAATATCCACATTGTTATGTTGTCTCTTCCGAGGAGATCTGCTCTTTCTGATTTTAAAGATACTACAGGAGTAGTACAGAAATCTGGGCCTGCTCTGGCTGGGGTTTTTGTTTTTTTTTTTAATAATTTCATTTGGGAATTATCTCAGGCTGCAAAGACATCTCAATTGAGGCAGTCCTGAAAGTCACAGGTTTTGACCTGCATCTAAACACGAGCAGCACAGGCATTTACACGCATACGTCTTCCAAAATGCATTGCTGCTACTCTGCCAATAGGTGGCCTGTGACAGTACACAGCCTGACGTGATTGTGCCTGAAACATGACAAGTCTATAGGCACACCACAATGTACTGGGGAAAAAAGAATTAGCACATTTCATCCCATGTACCGAACAAATATTTGAAGTGAGACAATGGACGTGTATATCTGTAGGTTCCTGGGACAAGCAGCTTTCTCCTGGAAGAAATGGTATATGTGCTCATAGCCTCAGACTAAGGGAATGTGTGAGTGAGATAGAATTAGGTTATTTCTAAATAAGACCCATCCTTTCCTATAGCTTTTAATATAGGAGTGAAAAATCCAGACCATAGTGTTGCATCTACAAGAATCTTCATTAAGATGGTTACAAAGATCTGCATTAAACATCACATTTCCCAGTTGCTGTGATTTAAAGGTGGGTTAATTTATCAAGAACTGTTTCTCTTTCAACACCAGACTTCTTCCCCGCCTCAGTCTTTAGCAATGTCACCACCTAGTGTTTATACCTTCTTGTCTTGAATGGTGAGTAAATGTATCAGGCAGAGTGATCAAGTAAATTGCAAAAGAGGATGTTTCTTCTGCACAACCCTCTTTGTATTAAAAAAAATAGTGTAAGCTATCTGTTTAATAATAGGTAGTTTTTTAAAGAATTTGTTGTTCAAGTTTTGTCCCAGAGTAAGTATGCATAACATCCACTGAAGTTCTGATGGAAGACTGCCAGACAGACTTAATTAAAATAAATTAGATAAGACTGCGATGATAGGACCTGGTTTTGCTTATGACGTGGGCCAAATTAGGTCCTGGCATTTTTTTTATGGGGCATTACAAAATTATTTGAATTTTTACAGTAATTCAAATTAGGGGTTGTAGATTGAATATCAGGATTACCATTTTCACATTGGAATTTGTTCCTGCAATCAACTTCTTCAATGTTACAAAGTTTAGTTGGGAAGCATCTTCGGGAATCCACCAACTGCTCAGAACAGGGCTGTCCCCCAAACTGAGATGGGCGTAGCAGAGACCTGCTCCGAAACTGAAAGGAAGCAGAGGAGAAAACCCAAGATTGTTCTTTTTTCTTGATAGTTTTCTGTCTAATCCACATAAAATGTTCAATATATATTAGAAATTAGAGATAATAAAACTATATAGCTCTTATATAGCCTTTTCCTTAGTTCCTACTGAGCAATGCACTTCTAAAAGGCTGGAAGTTTTAGTTGGTGTGGATGAGACCTCTCCCCCCACCATAGTCATATGATTTCCCCAAAATTATTCTCATTAAACTGCAAAATTAGGAGGGAGATCTCATAAGAATAGACAGCTGCTATAGCAAATTGGCTGCATTCAATACTAAATTCTGACACTAATTCTGATGGAACTTTATCAGCCATAGTTTAGAGTTCCCATTATTTGTCCTCTAAAATCTAAGCTAGAAGGCAGTATAATCTTAACTGTTTCCTATTTAAATATAACTATTTGAATGATTTATTCTTGTTCAAGTTTATTTTTATAGCAATTACATATCAATATGGCCAAATAGTTCCTTTTACAACTTACATTTTCTTAAATATGTAATAAGCCGGGTCATTTTTACCTAATAGTAGCACTGATGTCATATGTTGCTCTAGTGCATAACATCATGCCTCCCCTCATCAGAGTACAATCTTCATAATCACCAAGGGAAGGTATTTGTTCTATTGCTCATTAATTCACAATATGTACCGCTACTGCTTGTCTCTGGGAAATGCCTGTGGACATGCGCTCTGGTGCATGGCACATTGCCCTGGGTGGGGTAGGGGAGGGGAGGCTGGACCCAGCCTTACCTAGGGTCCTGGGGGCCTCCATGGGATGCAGCCATGGTAATCCAGCAGCACAGAGCCTGTCTGGCAGCTGGGGCATAGCTCTGGTTGGCCAGGCTGTTTTCTGGTAGCACATGCCACCCCACTTTATAAGGCCTGGGTTTTTTTGATACCGGGATTTCCCAATGTCAACCGTGCCCCTGTGCCTGCCCCCCCTTCCCTGCAAATTAGCATCATGAGGCAGGGAATGCCTGCTGATCCACGCTCGTCTGGATGCACCCATAGAGTTTAAGGCCAGATCATTAGATTATCTAAGCATGATCTCTTGTGTATCATGAGACATTAAATATAAGCCATGTATTAAGACCATACTTTGTTTGGCTAATTTGAATTGGTATGTTTTCAGCTTTCCACTATTCGTTCTTGTTATACCTGTCTGTGCTAGGTTACCCGGTGGAGGAACTTACACAAGTCATCTCTCGATATTCTTTCTGGTTAGGTTATCAGATAGGGCATCTTGTACAAAGCCTAAATCATCTTTTTTTGGTTCTTTTCTTCCCTTTCTTCAATTTCAAATACTGTTTTTAAAATGAGGACAAGACAACAGGAATTTTATAGAGCATTTCTAACATTGATCTCATCCCTGCTATATATAGAGGTAGTATCACTTCCCTTAGCCTACTTACTTGAATGTGTAAATGGGGGAAAGGTATCATATTAACTGATTTTGTCTCACCCTCATGCAGGGAGCTCATGTTCAGTTACTTATCCCCTATATGCCTTCTATGCCTTTCAGTCACTAATTTTCAGAATACGCTCTCCCATTCTGTACGTATCAGTTACTTCTTGTTCCTAGATGCATAACTTTACGTGGCTATATTAAAATTGATTATCCTCATTACTCCGCCCCATTTCAAATGACAGTGATACACTAACTTCAGTTAATTAGAAGAAAATAATTTATTTAAGTGGTCCCTGAACTAGGCTCTTGGTGCTGAAGGTTTTTGATTTGAGTACTGTAGGAAAAAGTGGCACTCCAGAACTGGGTAGAATTTTCAGAACGTTGACTTTCTTGGGGAAAAATTTCACTGACACGATGAATCTTGAGTACAACATTAAGGGCCTTATCAGACTTTATGCTGTAAGCTAAACATATATCAACTGGCTTAGTATTGTTTGGCTTCGTGGAGCAGTCACACGGTAACGTGAAAAACTTGCTCTGCCTGCTTCTCACCTACACAACTGTAACTTACCACTAGAGGCTTGGTGAGCAGGGGCAGAACTAGGAGCTAAGGAAAAAACAGACTTGCTGTGCCCACTGGGCAGAGCAAGTGCTGCAGTTCTAGGGTACCTGGCAGCTGTGGTGCCCTCCGGTTTGAGCAGTGATGGGGAGGTGGTTCCCTCCCTCCCCCTTCTCCCCCTCCTGTTTGGACTGGCTTGCTCTGCTCTGCTCCCACCAGGAGCAGAGCCAGTATGAGTTGTGGTGTGAGGCACTCCAGGGCTGTGGTGTTTGCTCTGCCACACTTCCCTGGGGAGTGAGGCACTGTGCCTGCCCCTGCGGTGTCCTGGCATCTCCACTCACCCATTGCTTCCTGGGATGCTGAAGGACTTCAGCATGGATAGAAAAGCTGTGGAGAGTGGCCACAAGTTAATGGAACAGGAGCAAAGTTAGGCAGATTAGAGATAAACCTGCTCTGGAGTGGCATAACATTAAGCTGAATAAGGAGTGCTTTAAGCCACTTAAAGGGTGCTAACATGTAGCCAGTCCAGGGGTTAAGAGCTCCAGAAGCCACCTAAAATTAACATGTAACAAGGCCCTCATTAGGAAAACCATCTCTAATATTCTTTGATTCTTTGTGGTTTTCAGCCAGTTCTTGCTGACTATGTACAAATGGAGGAATGGTTTATTGCAGTTGTCCAGCTTCAGTGAGGCTGGCGGCCTCATGCAGCATCAGCATGTGGCCTGAGTGGCACGCCATGTGAGCTATGTGCTGTGGGATTCCACCCCCACAGCTGTGCAGGCAGCATCATGGCCACCCAGGATCCCCCTGAGTCCTGCTGCATGGGCAGCCCTGGTGGTGCATAGAGCCTGGTCATGGGGTCTGCACTAATGACAGCATGTAGCCCCCACCTCCACCCTCCCCCAGGATTTCTCTCCTTTCCCCTGCAAGGGGAAGGGTGTGCAGCCTTCTCCCAGGTTCTCTGACAGCACAGCAATGGGAGAGGCAGCTACAAGGACCTGCAGACCATATGCTGGCCCCTCTATGGCCTGCAGGCCAGTGGCTGGTTTATTGCACTACAATTAACACCACCTCGCATGACCTGGATCATAATATCTGTTTTCCCACTCCCATCAAACCAGTTTTATTTTCCACCTACTTGTTTTTTAACACATGGATCACATTTTGACCAGGGACCAAAATCTCCAAGCTGGCAGTTGATAGGACATGCCTGTTTATTGCATGCCCGAGATTCTGAGAGTGTGCAAAGTTTTCCACAAAAATTGTTTACAAAGTAAGTATCATATATTATTTGCCTGAAAAATAAGATTACCATTAGTGAGGTATGGTGCAATTACAGCATTTCTGCTACATTTACAGGGGGAGCCAAAAGTAAAAAGACACATGATTTGAAAATCAGTTTTAGTTTTCAGCAGTTTACAATCAGGAAAAAATGAGAGAGAGAAAAAGAGAGACAGAAACAGATCATGAAACAAAAATTCCTGTAGATCTTAGGAAACATGTTTAAAATCATGTTCCCATGTACAGGAAAGGTTAGTAAGTCTGCTTATGCACATACTTTTATGTCCCACTTTAATTCTTAATATTGAATAATTGCAATGTTTTGTATGCTTCATAGAAGATTTTAAAATTCATTTGTCATATAAATATTGTAATTAGTGAATCATTCACATAACCTAGTAAGCAGTGGAAGCAGCTATTTCCAAAGGCAAAATAAGAATTTTTGCACCGTTTTTTACTATAAACTCTTAGGTGTTTATAAGTCTTTCTATAGCAGAGTAATTCTCTTCCTGACTGAAAACTTGAAACAAAACAACCTCTAAAAAAATCAATACATTAAAGCAACGTAGTAATCTGCGCCAACCTGTCTCTACTCTGGATTCCATAATTGCATGTTTTTGAACACCTGGACCAAGAACTCCATGCGTATTGCTCACAATTACATCCCAGGCTGCTTTCAGCTGCAGTGCTCAGCAGAATGAAGAATACTAAAATAGTCTTGTCCATAGTTGGAAGGTGTCCAGCTGCAGTAAAAAAAAAAAAAAAGTATTAATCATTTTATTCTACTCACAGGCAAATACGTGCTCAGAATTCATTAAATGTGTCAGCTGCCTCTGGGTCACATCAGAGACTAGTTAAAAAAAGAAGTTTTTTGCATTTAATCTTTACTTTTAATAACAGCTAACCACACTCCCATGTCTTTATACATGCCTGCAATTTGTATACATGCATGCATACATACATATGGAGATGTAGAACAAGTTAAGAGATTTACTCCTGCTATAAACTTCTTAGCTGTCTTCCAATTCAGGGAATCCTACACGTGAGTCTTTATGAAGTGAGTTTATACTTCTCCCAAACTGTAGGCTAAATATCCCTAAAAGAGGCTCTGTGATCAGCTATCTTCCCACTATCAACAGGAACATGGTTGGAGGGTACAACAGACGGGTCAGCTGTCCAAGAACCAAGTGCTCTCTGTAGTTGCTTTATGCTCCCTGGGTATCAGGGATACAGGATTCATGGGGCTAGGGGGACAATAGACAAAGGGAGGTAGTGGTATAGTGGTTAAAGCAGTCACCAAAAAGGGGAATCCGAAGGTTCTGGTCATTGCTCCACAAACAATTTATGCATTTCATATTAAACAGTTACTGGATAAAAAGCAGAAGCACCCAGAATCTAGGCATACATAAATGAAAAGAACAAAACACCACACCTTAGCCATGATGCAGTAGGCCAGCTTCTGCAGACCCTCTGTCTCTCTCTAACTGGCCACTACCTAACTGAGGGACCATGTCCCAATTCCCAACTCATCTAAACCAGGGAGTGTCTCTCAAATAATAACTTCTATCACAGCAGTTCTTGCCATTGTAATTAAGGACCTAACCACTAGGGTACAGAGTCAGGCTCATTCTTGATCTATTTCTATTTCTTTCTCTGGCTCCATGACTCTTGTATTCTTATTTGTAAAATGGCTGTGCCTCTTAAATAGGAGAGATGATAAATGTCCACTGGGGAGACCATTATATAATCTGGTGGTTAGGGCCCTGTTGTAGGAAGTAGAAAATAATTATTTAAATCCTCCAAGGCTGAGAAATGCCTAAAACCCAAGTTTTGCATTGCTTGGTAAGTGATCTGACCACTACTATTATTCAAAGACTGGCATTACCTTTTCTTCTCCTTCCTCTAGCCTTTCTGAATGAAAGTAACTGTGGTGGTTGTGCTATATACTGTAAAAGGCAGGATAGATTTTCATCTTAAAGACTAAATAAAGTAGATATTTAGGTACATATACCACAAGATGTCATAGGCTGAAGCTTACTTCATCAGATACTGCGTACAAAAAGCAGAGTATAAGGAGGAGACAGAAATCAGAATACAAGAGAACGAGAGACACAGACAGACAGACAGATAGACAGTGCTGGCAGAGATGAGAAACCACCAGTAAACTCATAGGAACAAATGGGTCACAAAACTAACTCAGGTAACAGGATAAGAATCCATAATCCCTGTTTAAACCATACTTGACTATCCAGTCTGTGAGTGACTTCTTAGTCCACAATTTACTGTTCAGATTGTTTTTTAAAAGTTTGCTGTCTAAAAACAGCCGCCCTCAGGGCAGTGATATAGTGTCAAGGGAAGTTAAAGTGTTCTGCCAGAGGTTTGCATGTCTCTCTGTAACTGATATCAAAGTGGTGTTCAGTTATTCTCACAAGTAGGGATTGCCCAGTCTATCCAATATAGACAGCAGAGGGGCACACTAATTAGGTAATTGCATATATGACATTGGTAGAGGTGCAAATAAACAAACCTTGGATGTTATAATGATGACATGGTCTGTACTGATGTTGGGACACGCAATGGGCCCAGGTTTCTTCTAAGGCCTGGTGCCTTGTTGAGACTGGGAGCTAAGAAGCCTCTTGCTTGAGAGATGCCATTTGAGGTTGGGGTGTTGTCTGTAAGCCAGGACCAGTTTGTCCCCCATGACTGCTTTGAAGTGGTGCTATATACTTTGGTTAGTCTATAAGGTGCAAATCTACCCTGCCTTCTGTTTGACTGAATCACTGACTTACCCTGCAGATTTAGCTCTTAGGGTAGAGAATGCCATGCAGACACCAGATTCTTTACTAAATGTTAAGGTTTGGTCCAGTTATATATAAAGGATCAATAGTTGCAATAGATTGTCTTGGATGAGATTTTTAAATGAGCCTAAGGGATGGTATTTAGTTGCCTAATGCCTTTAGGTGCCTTTGAAAATCCCATCCATAACTATCCACCATACTTTTAACTTGTTCACACAATAAACATGAATGATCACATTTTTAAAATATGCAGACTTACCCTGGTGTGTCTCACAGAGCCGAGGAAACCACTAAATCCCAAATCTGCTTAATAATCTATGAAAGGAGACGGCTGTCTGCAAAACAAATGGAATCTTCTTTCATAGATATCTGTAAGCCAGACATTTATGAGAATAGTTTGTGTGTGCCCCCTTAAAGCAAGGAATATAATTGATCCTCCTAATCAGAATTTTTTGTTTAATTTAGTTAAGTTTTAACAGAACCCAAATCTCATTTGTAACTTCTTTATCTATCTACAAAACCAAAGTCAACTGTCAGTGCTAAGTCACAAGGTTTTAAAGTCAACTACAGCCAAATACAGAAGTGTGCTGTCCAGGGACCTACAGAATACAAGAACCATTCCTGTACAGAATACAAGAACCATGCCTGCTGACCTGGAAAAAAATTGAGGAATCACTTTGCTTTCTTAAATTTTGCCAGGAGGACAGCAAGTGCAAATGAAGACCTGTTTAAAGTGATGATGGGATTCTTGAGTTCAAAACTGGGCCTCTGTCTTAGAAGTTGAGTGTGTTCAAAAGGAATCAACCCCTACTGTAAGAGATTTATTATACACTAGTAAAGTGGCTGTTATCATGGCTATGGTATAGTCAAGCAAGTGTTGGCCAGAATGTCTATCCTTTGTGAGATACTTGTCTTTCAGTGTCTTTACACACAGTTACCCTGCAGTGGGCATGTCTACATGTGCAAAAGATCCAGCAGCACATTACTCTCAAGTAAACTACTCTAAAGTAAATACTCCTGGGTACATGTCTACACATGCAGGGATAAAGGAACAGATTTGCTACTTCTAGAAGCAGACTACTCCCACTCCCTAGAGCCCTTCTACTGGCCCCTACAGTAGCCAGGAGGAGCTCTAGGTTCTCCCTGTGTGCTAGCCCCTGGGCCAGGAAACAGCTGTCTCCTGCCAGGGACTGGGATGTTGCTCCCTGCCACTGGGAGTTTCCTGCTGCTGGGGTGGGCTCTGCCACAGGAGCCTAAGTGGGTACAATGTCCCCCTGCCCCAGCAGCAGGGAGCTTCCAGACCCTGCTTTTCTGTCAGGAGGCCAGGTGATCTTTCTCTCCCAGCCTGAGCCCTGCAGTCGCAGGACCCAGGCGGGGGGATCCTTCTCTCTCAGCACCAGCTCCCCAGTCACAAGGCTGGCACTGGGCCATCCTTTTCTCCCAGTGCCAACTCCACAGTCACGGGGCCGGCACTGAGACATACTTCTCTCCCAGTGTCAGCTCCACAACTGTGGAGCTGGCATTGGGAGAGAAGAGAAGGATCTCCTAGTGCCAGCCCTGTGACCATGGAGCTGGAGCTGGGAGATAAAGATCTCCCAGCTCAGGTCCTGCAACTGTAGAACTGGTGCTGGGAGAGAAGGCTCTGCCAGTCTGGATCCTGTGACTGCAGGGCTTGGCTAGGAGATGTGGAATCAGAAAAAAAATAAATGCCTTAAACTTTGATCGTACGAGTTATAAGATGACATAACCACTTTGTGGGGAATTGCTGGCTCTGCATAGTAGAGCAGATAAGGGAAAGTGTTTGTTCTTTGTAACTCCTCTGCAGAAAAAAAAGTATGTACAACTCTGATTTCCAGGTGCAAGAAGGGAGTGTTATTTCTCGCTTTGTGAACTAACCTCATCTCCCCCATGGTTCCTATCCTGACAACAGCAAGGCAGTGTGAGCTGGTGTTTGTGGCTGCTTTTTCTGGCAGGCTCCACTATATGATCACGTGAGTTGTAAGCGACTGTTAAAAAGTATATAAGCCTCCTGATTTTGCTCTTGGGGGGGAACCCCTTCCAAGTGCTTGGGAAATCCATGTCACTTTGGGGTCCCCCCTACAGCTGTAGTTTCATTTGAATAAAAGCTTCTGCTGACCTGACCCAAAAGTATGCTGCATGTGTTTCCACAACAGAGATAAAGATCTCCCAGACTGGCCTCACAGCTGCAGGTCTCAGGCTGGAAGAGAAGGATCTCCTGGCACTGTGACAGTGGAGTGGAGTGGGGGCTGGGAGCTCCCTGCTGCTGGGGAAGGGGGACATTGTCCCCACCTGGGCTCTGGTGGCAGAGCCCACCCCCACAGCAGGCAGCTCTTTGGGGCAGAGAGCAATCTCCCACCCCCTGCTTCCTGGGAACATATTTGCTTCTGGTCAGGTGTGTACACGTGCACTACAGTTATTAATCACAAGAAAATTTGCTACTTGTATTTGCAGGTAGCAAATTTACTTATGATTAGAGCCAGTTACCGCTCAGTAAGTGTCTGCATGTACAGACGTGGATACCTACTGCACCGTAATTAGCTCTACTCCACAGTAAAGCATCTCATGTAGATGTGCCCAGTGATTTCTAAAGTACTGAAATTTTCAGTCGCAGTTAGAGCAGGAAGTCACTTGCAGTTAGAGCTGGAATGATAATTAAGTAATGGCTTTCTGGCAAATGTTGATTTCTTTGGATGTTGACCGTGGCATTCTTATTCCATCCTATGAAACTTTTGGTTGATTTGGAGCCCCCTTCCTGGAGATTTGCAGAAATAAACATCATTGTAGGTACCCTGTAGATCAGTGTTGTCCAACTTATTTGGTTCCATGAGCTGGATGAGTGGCACAGGGCCAGTGCATGGGTCCTCTGGGAGCTGCAGCAAGTAAAGCTGCCACTGCTGTCAACATCAAATTTCTAGACCTGAAGGGATCCCCATGGGCTGTAGTCTTGTTACTTCTGTAGTGGTCAGCTCTCTCCTAGAATTTCCTCAAAAACTTTGCACTCTGCTTAGTGCTGCATTTCTTATTCCAGTTATTATTCATGTACATAGAAGCCATAAGCATGATAGGCATTGTCAGTTTTCCAGTACTATAGATTCATTTTTGTTTAGCTCTTAAGCTGTGATCAGGAAGAAGATACTTGGAAGATCAGGAAAAGGATGTGTTATATTTATACTGGTATAATAGAAATTTAGAAACAAAGATGTTTCTGCTGAACATAGTGTATTAATGACAAGCTTCTTACACTTAATATGGAAAATACCGTTTTTCCCTGTATAAGTAGCACTCAAGACTGTTTTATTCAGTACAGTGATGAAGCTGAAGTCCATGGAAGTCATCTTTTGAGACTTTTAATATCTGAGTTCATTGGGTTCCCAATATACTTTTTCCCATGAGCCAACCACTTGAGCATTTCTTCTTGCTCCTCAGCTATAATTTAGACCCAAGGGCAATGATCCATTAAACCAGAAAACTCCATCCAAGAATGATGTGTTATGTGAGTGACCTAATTTGTCTGCTCTTGAATGGAAAAGTGATTCTTGAATACGACAAGAAACACATGTTGCAGTAAACACTTCTTAGAGCTGAAAACTGTGTAGAAATTATTAAGAAATTGAGGGAAGGATGAACTTATAATTAAAACATAGCACTGGATTTTATGTCCTCTGGCCTGTTGAACTTAGTGGCAGAACTTCAGGATTTCACATTTTACTAGACTTCCTGGATATTCCTTTGATATCCCTAGTATCTGCTGGCAAACCATTTATTCTTTCTGAACCTATTCTGCATAGTATCTCTCACTTCCTACCCCTTGAGTTCCATGTACTCTATGCTGGTTTAATGGTTGCTGGCCCACAGAGGTTCCATAGTTCTCCTACCCTACAGGGTTAATATGTCCCTGGATGTGAAAACACTATGCCATGTTCAGTCTCAGTGGCCACTCATACATGTTCCTGCTCCTGGACAAGGTGTAGGACTACATTCAAACCAATGGTGCATTTTGACAGCTATACTGCTAGAAGCATCAATGTTGATAATTCTCACAACTGGAGCATAATTCTTGTGAGGTTTCCCATTTCCTTAAGGTCTTAGCTTATGAAATCAAGTCACTGCTAGAATCTCACCTTAGTTAAAAATAAGTTTCAAGGTTTTCTTTGCAACCATGAAAGCTAGAGTGTCAGAACATTAAAAGTTCATAACCAGAAGGCAAATAAAAAGAACTGTCATGTTTATTCTTCTTAAAATATAATTTTAAGTGGATCTCAGTTCTGTGGGTCTGGCTCATAGTTAGTTCATGCTTACCTCTTCAAGGTTCAATGATCCTTGTAATGTCTCCTAAAGGCAACTTCTTCTTTCCATCTGCCTTCAAAAAGAAGATCAAGATTACCCAAATTCCTCTGTCTGGGAAAAACTTCAACATGAAGCTCAACCAGTGAGAAAGAAGAGGTATCAGAAGAAAAGAAGAATAGGAGTCAACCCTTTATCATAATCCCCTCTAAACTGAGAAGGAGACAGTCCCAAAAATCCAGGCAACATCACAAGAGACAAGGGGCAGAATAGTCTGCCTCCTATCCCACACATCAACACAGAAGGTAGGAGCAATGCCCAGCTTCAAAACAAGGTCGTTTTTATACAGTGAGGAAGACAACTTCCTTCAAGGGAAGGAGATAGGAACTATTTAAGCCTCTGAGGAACTTCTGCTGTCTCAGCAGCACCAGCAGAGGTGCGTATATGGGAGGTCAAAAGAAGGTGGAAGCCATATTGGGAATGTCTGTGGGCTTATTTATTGGACTCCCTCCCTCTGTATGAGCAGTGCTGCAAATCTCAGGAAAAAAAAATAGTCCAGGGATGTTTTTTGTTGTTGTTTGCATTTTTTCCCCTGGAATCAACCAACCATTCACCTGGAGAGGCCACCCTGTACAGCCCAAGTGGCTGGGTGTGTTTGCATTGATCCAAATGTTCTTTCACATGCAGTACTTCTGCTTTTGTGTCAACACATTTCTTTGGTCCCAGTGTCCTCTTTGCACCCGTAGATTCCATCTGGATGCAGTAAAGTTGGTTCTGAGCCCCTGGACACTGGTATGTCCTCAGGAAGAAGCACCATGACTATGGCTCCACAGACGGACAGATGTTAACTTTAATTACAAATACCAGACTAAGTATCTGCATGTATATGCACACAAATATATTTACCATCAACTTCCCTGGGATGCGATGGATCAACTCTAGTAACTTTTACAATATTAATTCTAAAGGCTAGGGATAGAAATTACACATAAACTGGTATAAGTGATTAGAAACCGATTCAAATGTGTAACACAACAGAAGTTCAGTGTACATAAACCACTTTCAAAATGGCTGAAACCAGTTTAAGATAACCCTGGATGAATGTAATATCAGACTTAACTGATCTAGGTTAAATTGGTTTATTAAACTTCTGTCCCAGACCCCTCCAGTTTCAAGTTAACTCACAGTCCCCTAGCATCCCAGGATGCTTTGCATCTCCCCTGCAAGCCTCCCCTTGCAGTGTGGGCAGGCTAGCCTTTACTCAAGCTGTCTGCTCTAGCTGAGCAAGAAAGTGTATTTTAGCACCTCCCAGCTTTTGTCCTGGGCCACTGCAGGCATGTGGCTGCATTTCCGGAATCCAAAGTGAATGTCTGTTCACTTGCTTATTGGTTCCATAGACATAGCTTAGACTAAGGGGTGGGGATGTAGTTCTCTATGTCAAGGAGCACTTCCCTTCAAACTGAATTCATTAACCATGGAGGGCATCTTGAGACCCTTTGGGTTAAAATATGGGGGGAACATAGAGAAGGGGATAGACTCATAGGAGTCTATTACAGACCTCCAAACCAAGAAGAACTGGATCTTGAACTGGCCGAGGTTGCACATTCCCAATGTATGATAGTCATGGGAGACTTCAACCTCCCTGACATCTTGTGGGATGAGCACATGGCCAGGTCTGACTGGTCACAGAACTTCCTCGCCTTCACTGATGACCTGTAACTGAAGCAAGAGGTCTACAGACCAACTAGGGGAGAGGCACTGCTGGATCTGGTTCTGGCCAAATGGGATGATCTGGGGAGTGATCTGAGGATCAAGGGCAAGCTTGGTGACAGCGACCATGATCCGATTGCTTTCTCTGTCCAACACAGGGTCGGCAAATACCTCAGTAAACCAGAAATCCTCAATTTTGGGAAGGCTGATTTACACAAACTCAGGCGACTGGTCAATCAGGCACTAAGGGACCATGGCCCCCTAGGAAGTGGAGTCCATGAATGGTTGTTCCTAAAGAACTCAATCCTCAAAGCACAAGGGAAGTCCATCCCATCTCACAGGAAATGCAGTCAGAGGGCAGGGAAGCCCCCTTGGCTCAACAGGAAACTTCTGGATGTCCTGAAACAAAAGAGAAGCCTACACCAGATAGAAAACTGGAATCATCACCAAGGAGGACTACTCAGCACTTGCTCATACGTGTAGGGCAAAAAAACCAAGGCAGCAATTGATCTCAGGCTAGCCACTGGAATCAAGGGTAACAAAAAGTCATTCTTCAGATATGTTGGAAGTTGGAGGAAGAACAAAAGCAACATACGCCCCCTGCAAGATCAAATGGGGCAGCTGATGTCTGAAAAGGCCAATCTCCTAAATGATTACTTTGCATCAGTTTTCCATCCACCCTCCATTCCATCAGATGTGGACTGGCAAAGTTCATGGACAACATTAAACAATGGGGGAAGGAGGTCATGCTAGAGGACAGGCTGGGGATACAGGCTGACCTGGACACACTTGCAAAGTGGGCAGACCTAAACCTGATGGCATTCAACATAGAGAAATGCAGGGTACTCCACCTTGGGAGAAAAAAACCCAGCATCATACTTATGGAACATGGGACTCTTCAGCCTGGCAAAGAGAAGGCTCAGGGGGGACTTGGTGGCTGCCTATAAGTATATAAGGGGGGTACATCAGGATCTGGGAGAACAGTTGTTTACCAGGGCTCCCCAAGCAAAAACTAGGTCCAATGGCCACAAACTTCTAGAAGGCCGATTCAGACTCGATATAAGGAAGAACTTCTTTACAGTCTGAGTGTACAAGGTCTGGAACATACTCCCCCCAGAGGTGGTTTAAGCACCTACACTGGACTCATTCAAAAGGCATTTGGATGTTTATCTTGCTGGGATCATCTAATCCCTGAAGACTTCCTGCCTCTGGCAAGGGGGCTGGACTCGATGATCTCACAAGGTCCCTTCCAGTCCCTAATGTCTATGAAATCTATTAAATAACCTGTGAAAATTGATTTGATTCAGCCACAGGCTTTTTTGACTGTCTGTATTTAGCCTAAATAACCACATTAAAATAATGAAAATTATTCTGTATATGCATCAGGAGAACGGGGCTTGGGAGCTGAGGGGGCTCACATGGGCAGCTAGCACATGTGTGCCCACCTACCCACACTCACCAGCAGTGGAGGTGGCGGGAGCGACGGTGGCAAAGGCGGCAGCTGATGCCACAAGGTAGGTGAGGAGGGTGAAGGGAGCCGGCACAGCTGCAGAGGATTCAGAGGGGGAGCCCTACAGATCCCTCTTACATGAGCCGGCAGGGAGTGCACGTGAACAGAGTGCACAGACAGGCACACTCTGAAAGGGTGTGCTGGTGTTCATGCAAGGCAGGCTTGCAGTAGGAGCCAGGAAGGAGTCTGTGCAGCAAGAGAGAGAAGAAGACTCATAGCTTCATGGACATGGTAAGAACATGGGGAGTGGCTGCCTAGGACCGCGACCTGGAGGTAAGGCCGTGGAGGGCGGCTGCTAGAGACCCCGCCCCGGTGGTACCACCTACCCTGGACTCCTCTGAGGCCTCCACCCAGACAAAGCCCATGGTGATGCCGGTGGCCTCTCTGTGGGGGCTGCCTGGTGTGGACCCAGAGGCTGTGGGTGGGAGAGAGATCTGGAGGCTCCCTTGCCTGTCCCTCTTGTGCCTGATTTCGGGTCCTGGAGGAGCAGGTAAGGGAGCTCGAGGCCAAAGTGAGCAGGCTACGAGGGATCAGGGCTGCAGAGGATGAAATTGACACATATTTCCATTCTCTGCAGAATCAGTCTTCCAAAGGACAGACCTCCCGGGAGAGATGCACAGCTGAGGAATGGAAGAAGGTGACCACCAGAACCAGGGCTGCTTGGGCTAGTATGGTGGCTGCTCCCCAGGTACAACTGGGGAATAGATTCGAGGCCTTGGCAGCCTTAGAGGAGAAGGTCAAGGAAGATGCCTCCGGGGGGGGGGGGGGGGGACAGTGCCACTCTATATATGACACAGTCTGAACATAGACAGAACAGCATGAGAAAGAAATGCTGAGTCCTTGTCATTGGAGACTCCATCCTGAGGGGAGCAGAGGGTCCCATCTGCCTACCCTGACCCCATGGCACCTGAGGTCTGCTGCCTGCCTGGGGCTCAGATTCAGGATGTTACAGGAATGCTCCCAGACCTCATTCAGCCCTTGGACCACTACCCCGTGGTCCTAATCCACGTGGGAACAAATGACGCATCGGGGAGCAGTCCAGACTGCATCATGAAGGACTACGAGGCCCTGGGAGCCAAGCTCAAGGAGACAGGGGTGCAGATGGTATTCTCCTGGTAAGTAGACATGAACAGCGCCATGAGGCCTGCATTGGAGTGGTCAACCAGTGGCTTCAGAGTTGGTGCTACCAGGCAGGCCTCGGGTTCCTTGACTACAACCCACATTTTCGCACAGGGGGCATGCTCAGGTGGGATGGGCTTCACCTCTCCCCTAAAGGCAAGCGTGTCTTTTCTTCCAGGTTGGCTGATCTCATATGGCGTGCTTTAAACTAGCTTCACTGGGGGATGGGGCCACAGGGGGACACAACGACACTTCCCAGCCAAGACAGGTGATGAGCACAAGAAGTAACCAGGTAAGAGACAGGGGTTTGGATAGTCCTGGGTTTAGGGGGGTGCTGCATACACTCTCAGGAGGCCTTAGATGCTTCTACACTAACGCTCATAGTATGGGGAACAAGCAGGAGGAACTTGCCCTCCTGCTAGCTAACACAAACCTGAACATAGTAGGGCTCATTGAAACTTGGTGGGATTCAACACATGATTGGGAGGTAAACATCAAGGGCTATAGACTATACAGGCGGGATAGAACAGGGAGGAAATGTAGGGGTGTGGCACTCTATGTCAAGGAGCAATACACTTCCTCAACAAACAGCACTGCGTCAGAGGAGGGGCAGACTGAAGTGCTCTGGGTTAGAGTACAAGGGGATCGGGGGGGAAAGGGACTTAGCGGTGGGTGTCTACTACAGACCACCCAACCAGTGGGAAGAGCTGGATCGGGAAGTCTCAGGTCAGCTCGTGGAGGCAGTTAAGTCAAGGGACGTGGTCATCATGGGTGACCTAAACTACCTGGACATCAGCTGGGAGGAGCAGTCAGCCAGGCCTGACCGCTCACATAGGTTCCTAGTCAGGATACAGGACATCCAACTAACCCAGGAGGTGCACAGTCCCACCAGGGGAAATGCCTTGCTGGACCTGGTGCTGGCCATAGGCAATGACCTGGTGAGGGGACTATGGGTTCTCGACCACCTGGGCGATAGCAATCATCGCCTACTGGAATTCACCATCCAGCTCAGGGTGTCAAAGGCCTGCAGCAAGGCAGCAGCCCTTGACTTCAGGAGGGCTGATTTCAATGAGTTAAGGAGATTAGTCAGGGAGGCACTGAGGTCCTGGAGGGGAGGGGAGGGGAGTTGGGTGTCCAAGAAGAATGGTCGTTCCTTAAGGAGACAATCCTCCAAGCCCAAAGGGGACAGTCCCAATGCGAATCAAAGGGTGTAAGAGTGCTCAAAAGCCCCCATGGCTCTCCAAAGGCATGCAGGAACATCTGAAAGCTAAAAAGGAGGCATACACCCAATGGAAGGGAGGGACCATTACCAAGGAGGATTATACTTCCATTGCTCGAGACTGTAGGGAGGCTGTTAGGAAGGCTAAGGTGGAGACAGAACTGAGACTAGCGACCCAGATCAAGGATAACAAGAAGTCCTCTTTTAAATAAATAGGAAGTAAAAAGAAGGCACTGGGGAATGTGGGGCCCCTGCAGGACACGCTTGGAAATCTGGTGGTCACACCAGATGATAAAGCTGACCTCTTTAACAAATTCTTTGCCTCCATTTTTCTGACCAGGGACTGGGACATCTCCCCCACTGGGATTCCAGATGGACCCAGGAGAAGCACAGCCAGGCCTAGGATCAGTAAGGACCTAGTCAGGGAACTTCTGGTGGGACTGGACATGTTCAAATCAGCAGGTCCAGATGATCTCCACCCCAGGGTGCTGAGGAAAATGGCAGAGATCACTGCGGGACCCCTGGCACAGCTTTACGAGCACTCATGGTGCTCTGGCAAGGTGCCAGAGGACTGGAAAAGGACCAATGTGGTCCCCATTTTCAAAAAAGGGAGGAAGGAGGACCCAGGAAACTCTAGGCCCGTTAGTCTTACCTTGGTCCTGGGGAAGCTCTTTGAGAAAATTATCTAGGAGCACATCTGCGAGGGACCAGCAGGGGAAATTATGCTTAGGGGCAACCAACGTGGGTTCATTAGAGGCAGGTCCTGTTAGACCAACCTGGTTGCCTTCTACGACCAGGTAACAAAATCCTTGGACACAGGTGTCATGGTGAATGTAGTCTTTCTGGACTTTAGGAAGGCCTTTGACACAGTCTCTCACCCCATTCTCATTAAAAAGTTAGGCAACTGTGGTGTCAATGCCTACACAGTCAGATGGGTCACAAATTGGCTAGAGGGCTGCACCCAGAGAGTGGTGGTGGATGGGTCATTTTTGACCTGGAGGGATATGGGCATTGGGGTTCCCCAGGGCTCAGTCCTCGGGCCCGCACTGTTCAATATCTTCATCAGTGACTTGGATGAGGGGGTGAAAAGTACCTTGTTCAAATTCACAGATAACACTAAGATGTGGGGAGTAGTGGGCATGCTACAAGGGAAGGACAGGCTACAACTAGGCCTGGACAGGTTACAGGGGTTAGCAGATGAGAATAGGATGGGTTTCAATACTGACAAGTGCAAGGTACTGCACCTAGGGAGGAATAAGCAGTATACCTACAGGCTGGGGAACTCCCTTCTCATCAGCACAGAGGCAGAAAAGGATCTTGGAGTTATTATAGACTCCAAGATGAACATGGGCCACCAATGTGGGGATGCAGTCAGGAAGGCTAACCACACTTTGTCATGCATCCACAGATGCATCACGTGCAAGTCTAAGGAGGTGAGCCTCCCCCTCTATGCAACACTGGTCAGGCCACAGTTGGAGTACTACGTCCAGTTCTAGGCGCCGCACTTCAGGAGGGATGTGGACAGCATTGAGAGGGTCCAGAGGAGGGCCACTTCATGACCAGGGGGCAGCAAGGCAGGCCCTACAAGGAGAGGCTACAGGCCCTGAACCTGTTAAGCCTCCACAAGAGGAGGCTGAGAGGGGATCTGGTGGCCGTCTATAAACTTACCAAGGGGGACCAGCAGGGAACAAGAGAGACCCTGTTCCCCCAAGAACTACCAGGAGTAACTAGGAATAAGTTGACCCAGAGTAGGTTCAGGCTAGACATCAGGAGGCACTACTTCACAGTCAGGACGGCTAGGATCTGGAACCAACTTCCAAGGGAAGTGGTGCTCGCTTCTACCCTGGGGGTCTTCAAAAGGAGGCTGGATAATCACCTAGCTAGGGTCGTTTGACCCCAGTACTCTTTCCTTGCCATGGCAGGGGGTCAGACTTGATGACCTGCCCAGGTCCCTTCTGACCCTACCAACTATGAAACAAATACCATATTCGGGCCCAATAGCTCCTGTTTCTTGGTTATTTCTGTTTCTTTATGTGATCCTGATTCCCCACCTACCTGCAGTCATTATGCATTCACATTCAAAAGGGGGACCTCAAACTCATGAGGGGTAGGGAATACTTTACTACTAATTTCTCTTCTTGCCTCTAGAGAAGCAATTTTCTGAAGAGGATATAAATCTGTATGTAAAATTTGAAAATATGGCATTATATTTACTTAAATTTGCTTTTCTCCCCCTTGCCCTTCTTTTCTGTCTTAGACTGAGAATTCCTAAGTTGTTCCTAAGAGGTGCAGCACGCAAATTATAGGCCAAAGAGGGAAACAACAGGTGCTGTTTTGCCTTCCAGCCACTTTTGTATCTGTCCCTTTCTAAGCTGTCTTAGAAACTGGGCTGGCTCTAAATCAAAGACTCTTCCTTGGGGCTGCCCTAAGGGCCACTATACCATGTGGAATTCTGCAGCACCACATGCAGTGATCCAGCCTCTATCACACATAACAAAGCCTCCAGTATGGAGCTTGCAAAAGGTTTGTCACAAAGCAGGATTACAGCTGTCCTGAAGGTCCACTATTATAACTATGCCTATTATACATACATCTAAATTAGACCTTAATAGATCTACGATTATACCTCTCCATCTCTTTTAGCCAGAACAAAGGGGCTGGCAGGTGGGATGAATATCATAATCTCCAAATCTGAAAGTGAATATGTCCTACCATTTATCTCTGCCTTGGCAAGGCTACTGCATGTGCTGAGCCAGCCAACAAACATTTCTCCAATTTACGGGAAAAAAGTCATTGCTGTTATTGCCCTGCTACACAGTAAACAGCAGAGTTGCACAACAACATTTATACTATGCTCCTCTCAGGGATAGCACAAAAAATTGGGTCATTAAATCTCTTGATAAACATGGTTTTCTATGGTTATTTGTAAATTATATAATGAAAAACTCATTAAGCACTGTTGTCTAAACCTGTGCTACTAAGCAGTGGTGAGACTTAATGCAGTAATATTATTACATCACACAGAATTTTTGGTATATGTCTGTCTCAGACTAAAGCCCAAAGCACAAGATAAATGGGTATGCTGTTCTAGATAATTTACTGCGATTCTAATTTCCAGTTCATTATGATTTACCCAGTATAATACTAGAAATCTTGTGTTCCTCAATTAAGCAGGACCAAGTCATATTCCTTGCTTTAATTTCTTTGTGAGACTGTGGTAATACAATGGGGACAGAGAGCTGACTCAGCTTGGGAGTCCTCTTCTGCAAGAGCGTCCCCATATGGCAGCTCTGTATCACTTGCAACTGTGGGAGACAGAGCAGACTTGGGTCTAAGTCTCACCATCTCATGTCCAGGACTGAAAGCTTCCCAAACCTGCCCACTCTTTACATAAAGGAAAGCTGGGATGCATTGGAAGATGTACAGCAGAATCTCACATGCTATAACTTCCTAATGCAGTGAAGCAGCTTTTGCATTTTTTCTAGAGCGTAAAATTTAAACCACAGCAGTGGAAACCGTACTTGAATTTGCTTTCCAGTCATAGCATGTAGCATATTCACAGGCACTTTCTTTAAACTACCATGGAAAGTTTTGTTCTTCCAGTAGCCCAGTTTAAGATAGCAGCAGGAGCCAGCATACAAGGAATGGAGTGGTTGCTTTTTGAGGTATTTTTTAGCTAGCTAATGACAGCTAACTTTGTCAAAGTATGTTCAGACACTGCCTGCAGTTCACAGACATCTTCTGAGTAGTGGCTGCCACAAGACAAAAATAAAACCTTTATCAGGAGAGGAAAAAAATGGGAAAAACAAAGAGGATGCATGTCAAACTATAAGCATTCCAGGATAAATTGGTATAGTTACTATGCAGAAAACTCATTAATAAGTTTATAATGGACTGCAGTTCTATTAGAATCAGAAATGAGCAGTCCCATGTCTTCAATATTGCAAAATACGTTCAATGTGAATTTGACTGGTGGACTTCAATCCAGACTACCAGACTGAGAACTGTTTTCATTTTGCAAGATATGCGGACCTTGCACAATCTTTCTGACTGTACTATTGATCAGGATTTTAGCTTTTTTCAAAGGATTTGACTACTGATCCTCCACATGGTAAGGATAGAGTGTATGGGCTGTGATGTAATATTTGAACTTGATTGGGAGACAACAGACCTGTAACCAAAATGAGGTGGGGGGGCATAACAACAACAACAACAACATGTTAGCCAAATTGGTTGATATTTCTAACCAATGCCTGGTTCACATGGGAGATGCTGGTTTACCTGACCTGTCTATCTGTATGTTAGCAAATTCTTATGAGAGGTATTTTATGGTATGGTATTTTTCTGTATAGTTGTATTGTTTTAGGGTATGTTATCATCAAACTATTTGTTCTGGCACCAAAATCAGTAAAATCAGATATAGGCAATCCTATTGGTTTGTTTTGAGTATAAAATTTAGGTCTAACTACTGTAAGTCGTTTAAAGGGACAGATGACAACCTATGTATTGAAAAATCAATATTCCTTTCAAATAAACAGAATTGTTTGTTCCTCAATTCAGCAACACTCTAGTTTGATAGCCATGTCAGCCCCAAATACCAAGCTTTCAATATTACAAGGCAGGTAATTTAGCATAGAAAAGTTTTTGCACCACCTTGATGATAAAAGGTGACATTTTGCAGATCTGCCATTCTGTGAACTGAACAGTTGGAGAGTGAAGGAAAGAATAAAACCAGGTGGTTAGTTTATTTTTTTATAGGATGCTTTTATGGCTTCCTTGAAGGAGGAAGATGATGTGACTTTTACCCTTTTCTTTTTTCAAGAAGAAAAATGGGATCCCAAAAGAGCTTTTACCAGAGTGAGAGGATGAAGTATTTGCAGCAGAATCAGAGTGCAGAGGAATTAAAGCGTTGTGAAAATTGAATCCTTCCTCATTCTGTTTATTTTACACCTAGAGTGGCAGGATTGTAAAATAAACTAACCCGAAGGGGATGCTGGCCTATTACAGCCTATTATTATTAAGAAATAAAGTTCTGAATTTTTCCAGGAGCCATACACTTGAATGCTTAACATACAGCAAAATGATAAGAAAAAAAATAATTTAATGAAAGACAGGTATTAGAGTTTGATGTTTACAATGCCTGGTAGAAAGCTGTATGCCCAAATAGGTATTTTCATATGAAAATGGGTCCTGAGAAATAAATCAGTGTTGCTGTCTTTGAAAAGGCTTACAAGATGTGACTACAGCTACAACTTTCAACATTAAACGTTCAACAAAACAGTATTCAAAGATGCTCAAACTGAAGAAGACTTAAAAGACATATTTGTGGGAAGTTTAAAAACTTTCTGTTCACCGTGATTGGATTGGATTTCCATTTGTCTCTTTTGTGTACTGCTGCACCCTTGTACTTCAGTTGGAATAGAAGGGGAAAAAACCTGAAATACCACAGCTAAGACATTCCTCACAGGCTCTCCAGCCAATCTCAAACTAAAAAGCACTAAAAGCCTGATCCAAGACTTTGAATCCAAAAAAATTACATATGTTTGCTATTGGCTGTTTGAAACACCTCTAAACCTGCTGAGGTTTACTCATTTCTACTTGTGGGTGCCACAGTAAAGACATCTGTGGCATCTCTAGCCTTTACTCCTGAGGTATGGTTTAAGCCAGAACCTGTTCTGGTCTCAAGTAGCAGGTATTATTAAATATTTGAAACACCTTTCCTCTGCTTCCCAAATGGATCAAGTTCTAATTTCTTTTTTATTTGGGGTTGGCACCTCCTTTTAAACTGACTCCACGTTGAAGTCCATTCTGATTGTACAGACAAAACTGTACAGCATATAATTTGTTTGTATTATTGGAAGAAAAATATGTTCATGTCTGATAGTGTTGTTCCTACTTGCCTGAGACAGTCTTACTAAAGGATCACTATAGGGGATCATGTACATCAAATACAGTTTCTCTAGACACATTATACCTGCCACAGCAATGTGTGACAAAAGGTCACAGTTGAGAAGACATAAATTAAAGGAATTTATAGTGAATTATGGGTTTACCATCAACAGTCCTCTTTGTCCCCAGTCAAACAGGTTAACAAAAACTTGCATAACAGTGCAGAATCAGACTTAGATACCTTTTGTACCATTTTGAATTGCAGAAGAACATGTTGAATCAAGATCTGCCATCTGTTGAGATTTTGTTCAATAGAAAACTGAAAACAAGAATGCCTCCACTGTGAGAAACTGATGTCAGAGTCACTGGAGACTTGTGTATATTTAAAGAAACAGATAAAGCTAAACAAAAATCTCAGTATGAATATGGATCCTAGGAACTGCCAACATTTCATGAAAATGATATTCTGTATATTTACAAAGGGAAACAATGGTCACACATAGGACCAGGTCATAAGAGCAGCCCCACGGTCATGTGAAATTGTCAGCTCAGATTAACGCATACCAGAAAAGCAAGTGGTATCTCCCATCTCCCAATGACCAACTCTCCCATTGAGTTGGTCATTTCACTTGAGAAAGTCCTAAACCAGCAGGA
>NW_005842636.1:416575-441176 GCF_000455745.1 Alligator sinensis
TAATCTCAAGAAATGGAGATAAACCAAAGGATATCATACAACCAGATCTAATGGACTTACTGCAACCTGACATCAGTGGAGTGATGTCTCAGGGGAAATCTGCAGGTCTTTGCAACCTCAGAGACTAACTGAATGGGTAGTTTGTGGTGAGACTTATTGCTAATTTTGTCATTGTTGTTATATTTGGCTGGACAAGGAAGATGCAAGGGAATATACCTTTCAAATCTTCTCCCAAAAGCCAGTTGGAACCAGCTGTTGTGTTGTTTGGAGATTCATGGTACACAGTGGTAATGACTGAGTTAGAGCACCCTGGCTCAGACCTCTGTCAGACTCCTTGGATCTCAGTGATCCCTGAACGATAAAGCAGAGATATATGCCCTAAATCAAGTACCCTGGCACATAAGAATTTATGAGAACATTATCTATGAAAAAGGCAAGCAAAAGTGGCCTACCCATAGGTCATTAACTGAAAGCTAGGGAAGTTCTTTTGTTGCATATGTTCTTTTTCTGCTTACAGTTTCCCTCATGTCCCCACGGTCATTTTCTCCACTTCATTCCAAAAACTTTTGGCAATGTGGCAGCCTGCTGCAGGGAAACAGCAGCAAAAAAAAAAAAAAAAAAAAAAAAGCATTTTTCTTACAATAGCTCTCTCTGTCAGAAAAAAGGGGAAACCAAGGAGTATTGTCTGCCTTTTCTAGATAGGATAGTAATTTCTCAAATATTCCAGTAGGAAACATCTCAGCTTCTGCTCTAATGATTTATTGCAGAATTGCACAGATTTAACTCAAAGTTTACCAGAAAGGTATGTGGACATATTTATAAAACATAAGGCTGGCTCATTTCACCCAAGGAGCAGGTTAAAGTTAAATCTATATGAGCTATCCCAGCTTTAGACAAAGAAGGGCACATGAAGAGGGATTTTTATGGTAAAATTGGTATAAATTTGCACTTAGACAAGGCCAAAAATTCTAACAATTTGCTTATACACAAATAGTAGATTGTGCAAACAGTATCTCCAGCAAATCTGTTCTTCAGCAAACAGAAATCACAGAAGATATTTGAGCAAAAAGTTGATCTGGCTCAAACTCCTCCTAGCTTCAGGAAAGACAGGAGGAAGAGTCACAAGCACAGGAAGCTCCAATTATGTACCAAATGCCTTGATGAGCAGAATGCACACATTGTGCCATTTGTTTCAAATAAGCAGCCTATTATCTTTAGCATCTTGCTATCAGTTAGGGATTGAATTGGATAATATTACTACCATTGCCCTCTGGAATTTATTTTTGCAATCCACTTCTTCTATGTTGCAAAATTTAATACAGAAGTACTACTGAGAATCTACCTGCTGCTCAGTACAGGGCTCTACTCTAACTGAGGTGGGTGTAGTAGGGACCTGGGCTAAGTACAGATAGTCAAAAAGCTTCAGGAAATATTGATTCAATCTTTGCAGTTTAGTCTAAGCTGTGTAGATTGAACTGATAAGCAAGTGAACAGAAGCTGGGGGTGCTAGAGCATGCCTCCCTGCTCTGCTGGAGCAGATGGCTTGGACCACTGCTAGCTCTTGCTCACCCTATGAGGGAGGGTTTGCTGGGAGGTGCAAAGCATCCTGGGATGCTAGGGGACTGCGAGTTAACTTGAATCTTCAGAGGATCTGGGACAGAAGTTCCCTAAATTGATTTAACCTAAATAGTTATGTCTGGTACTATATCCATCCAGGTTTATCTTAAGCTGGTTTTGGCAATTTTGAAAGCAGTTTATGTGCACTGAACTTCTGTTGTATTACAGATTTGAACCTGTTTCCAACCACTTATATTGGTTTATGTGTAATTTCTGCCCTTAGCCCTTATGCAAACTTGAGTCAAATGTTACTCATTCTCTAGCTAGGACACCTTCACAAGTAGCTGGAAAAGATGCACACAACTGAGTGCTTCTGAACAGGTTGCTACTACCACAAAACAAGGGACAGGAGGGGATAAGAAAATTCACCCCCAGTGACTGAATTGTCATCATGCCAGTGTTCAAGATAACAATTCTTTACATGTTTTGTCTGAGAGCTATGATACTCTGGATGGAATACGCTACTGGCTGTTAAAGATCAAAAACAAATGCTTTCCATGGTGACAGTGTAAGTTGTTGGGTTTTCATCCACCCTGACTTTAACTACTATGTAGCATCTAGTAGAGGGCTTTCCATATAGTAATGGGGAAACTCAGTGAATATTGTGCTTTGGGCAAGATCAGAAGATCTGTTTCTTATGTCAACAAACATTATTCTCTTGAGTTTGGAAGGCTGAGCAGGAAATGTAAGAACAGGTTATTTGAGAAATTTCTAGTCAAGTAATTCTTAACCAGAATTTGAGTGATTCTCAGCAGCACTGTGGAGTGCCATGAAATACTGTTAAGGTTACCACACAGTATTAGCACTGTTAGGTGTGTAAGCATCTACACATGATTCACAAACTCATAGATTTAAAACAGGATCCCATAGTGACTGTCACAGCGGGGTCCTGCAGGAGGGCCATGATCTCCTCAAGGCCCCCTTCCCGTGCCAAGCTGGCCCAAGGGCACCCTCAAATTCTTTCCCGCCACGTCTTTGGTGTTCAAATCTGTTAGGGAGGCTGCCTTCATGTCTTCTTGGACATGGTTTATCTGTACTCCGAGCCCCGTGGGCTCCTGGACCCCTTTGTCGTCCCCGTTCTCATAGATTCAGAGATGTTAGGGTCGGAAGGGACCTCAATAGATCATTGAGTCCGACCCCCTGCATAGGCAGGAAAGAGGGCTGGGTTTAGATGACCCCAGCTAGATGCCTATCTAACCTCCTCTTAAAGACCCCCAGGGTAGGGGAGAGCACCACCTCCCTTGGGAGCCCGTTCCTGACCTTGGCTACTCTAAGTGTGAAGAAGTTCTTCCTAATGTTCAGTCTAAATCTGCTCTCTGCTAGCTTATGGCCATTATTTCTAGTAACTCCCAGGGGTGCCTTGTTGAGTAAAGCCTCACCAAATCCCTTCTGAGCCCCCGGGATGAACTTATAGGCAGCCACAAGGTCGCCTCTCAACCTTCTCTTGCGGAGGCTGAAGAGGTCCAGGTGCTCTAGTCTCTCCTCATAGGGCTTGGCCTGCAAGCCCTTAACCATACTTGTGGCCCTTCTCTGGACCCTCTCCAGGTTATCCACATCCCTCTTGAAGTGCGGTGCCCAAAATTGCAAGCAGTATTCCAACTGCGGTCTGACCAGCACCCGATAGAGGGGAATTATCACCTCCTTGTTTCTGTTCGTCATGCATCTGCTGATGCACGATAAAGTGCCATTAGCTTTCCTGATGGCTTTGTCACACTGCCGACTCATGTTCATCTTGGAGTCCACTAGGACTCTAAGATCCTTTCCGCTTCTGTGCCTCCAAGCAGGTCATTTCCTAGGCAGTAGGTATGCTGGACATTTTTCCTCCCTAGGTGCAGCACTTTGCATTTCTCCTTGTTGAATTGCATTCTGTTGTTTTCCGTCCATATGTCCAACCTGTCCAGGTCTGCTTGTAGTTGTTCCCTGCCCTCTGGCGTGTCCACTTCCCCCCACAGTTTTGTGTCATCTGCAGATTTGGACAGAGTACACTTCACTCCCTTGTCCAAGTTGCTGATGAAGATATTGAAGAGTATCGGTCCAAGGACTGAGCCCTGCGGGACCCCACTGCCCCCACCCTTCTAGGTCGATCCCGACCCATCCACTATGACTCTCTGGGTGCGACCCTCTACGTCAACCCCTACTCCTGCGTCCAGGTGTTTTGTAACCTGGTCATAAAAAGAGACTAGATTAGTCAGGCATGATCTACCTGCTATGAACCCGTGCTGGTTTCCCCTCAGCATAATTTTTCCTGCTGGGCTGTCGCAAATGTGAGTGTAGCCGCTGGGCCTCATACGTCTTGCCTCGGGCTTCCTTGCTCCGAGTGCTCACCGGTACTCGGCTTGCCGTCGCAGGTGGCCTTCTGGGAGGTCTTTCCACGCACAGCAGTCTGCCCTTTCTCGCCTGCCACGACTTGGATCTTTCAGTGGGTGGGGCTTCGTGTAGCGCGGTTACCCTCGTCAGGCACCTATGTCATAGATGTCTTCTGCGAGGCTCCTCCTCCCCTGCACCTCGCCCTTACCCAGCCCAGCAGATCTTGGCTGTTTCTGTGGGTGCTCGAATAATTCCTCAGATACTCAAATAACAATCTCACCCCTCATTCCCACTCCCTGCTGTCGCGCACTTATCCCCTTCTAACCCAGGGAAACACAAAAGGAACCTTTCAAACTCAACTAAAACTCCATGGGCTTAATGAGAGGCGTAACCCTGCCCCTATTAGGCTTCCTAGTGGAGCCAGTAGCCTCTCTGCTCCTCTGCTTAACAACTGGGTCACACGCTTGTGGCTCCGTTCAGTAGCCCTCTCTTTCTATGTCTGATTCCCGCCACTCCTTGCCAGGTATCTCCCAGGGCAACCCTCTCTCCGGGTCTTCCCCAGCCTGCAGCCCTCTCTCTGGGTCCTCCTTGGACCGCAGCCCTCTCTCCGGGTCCTCCTGGGACTGCTGACCTCTCCGCACCGCCGAGGCTCTTACCGTTCTCTCTCCTGGCTCACCCGCCGCTGTCACGCTGACCTTGGGCATTGGCTCGTCCCCGGGCTTCTTTAATTATCTGCAGGGAGCGCCAGCAGTCAGCTCCGGTGTTCCACACCTGCAACTGACTCCACCAGCCAGGCTCCCTCCCGGCAGCCACATGCGCCTCTCGCTCCTCTCTGCCACCGGCCCTTTTATCACCGCCGGCCGGCGATTAGGAATGACGTCACCCACCAACTGCAGGCGACTTAAGGCATCGTCCAGGCCACGCGCAAACTTCTCCGGCCGTCCCTGCTCTTCCTCACGTCCTGCGGTAAGTTATTTTTTTTTTTCTCCATTCCACCCCCTGCCTCTGGCTCTGGGGCTCCCTCCATGGGCTCAGGAGTCTCCTTGGTCTTTCTCCACCTGTGACAGTGAGCCTTGATAATTTTTTCGAAGACTTTAGGATGGAGGTGAGACTGACTAGCCTATAGTTGCCTGGGTCCTCCTTCCTCCCCTTCTTGAAAATGGGGACCACATTGGCTCTTTTCCAGTCCTCCGGGACCTGGCCCGTGTGCCACGAGCTTGGTAGTCTGGCATCCTGCTGCTGCCTCTCTACAATCCCAGTGAGAGCCTTGTCTTGCCCCTCGCTTAGGAACAATGAGTCATGTTGCTGCCGTGCACTGCAGCGGGGGTGGTCGGGACCTTAGAAGCCGTTAGGCGGGTACTTGTGACGCTTGGAGTGGAATTAATTAGGCAGACGCTTATCGGTTGTAAAGCAAGATTATTTACTTACGCCGTCAAGGTGGTGAAAGACGGAGGTCAGAGATATTCGGTTAGTTACAGCTTAGAGTTTGTAGGTCGGTCTGCATAAGTGGTCGGATAGAAATGGTCGGGCAGAAAAATGGTCGGGCCGGCTGTAAGTCGTCGATTTACGTCTGAGATTGGGTCGAGACGTGGGGGGGCACTGACAAGTGATCAAATTGCCAGTTTACTCTGACGCCTATGTTAGAGGTCTCCAGGTGTATACAGAGTCGCTCTCCCCTACTTCACGGAAATGCAGTGGGGTTTTGTTTGTGTACTAGCCAATTGCTTTTCATCATGTCATAAATTTAATTAGAATCGCCAATTATTTAGCGGTCTTCACTAGGGTGTTATTTTAGGGCTACTCCCTGTTTTTTCTGACCAGTTATAATAATTTATGTAAAGCACAGAAGGCTAAGTTTCATTTCTAGTTAGTGTTGCAGTTATAAATCTCTTTTTGACATGCGCAATAAAAAAAAATGTTACTATCATCTTGTTAGTTAACCCTTAGTTAACCTAGTGCAGACTAAAACTGTTTTGAATGGTTTTACTTGCTTGTGACATGGGCACTATTTAATTGGGTTGTGACAAGTCAAAGAACTCATTGAGGAGTTCAGCCTTGTCTCCCCTGTCCTTCACCAATTGCTTATGCCCATTTAGTAGAGGTCCTATTCCTCCCTGGGCCTTCCTTTTACTCCCTATATATCTAAAAAACAATTTTTTGTTATCCTTTACTTGGGATGCCATCCTCAGCTCCATGGTAGCTTTGGCCTGTCTAACTGCCTTCCTACAAGCATGAGCAGAGGAGGTATACTCCTCTTTAGTAATCTCTCCCTGTTTCCACTTTTTATATGCCCCCCTTTTAGCCCGTAGACTGCTCTGGATTTCTATGGTCAGCCAAGGAAGCCTCTTGGCCCCTTTCCCCCTTTTTCCCCGCATCGGGATTGTCTCCCTCTGTGCCCAAAGGATCATTTCCTTAAGGCACAGCCACCCTTCCTCTACCTTCTATCGTAGGTGTTTCGGGGCACCCTAGCCTTATGGGCTATGCGTGGCTCCAACTACCCCTTTTACCATGCCCCAAGCCTCGCAGCTGGAATAGACGTTGTTCCATCTGGGTCTACACTCTCTCTGGTGCTCGGGCTCTCCGCAGCCCCGTCTATCTTTCTGTGCCCTCTCTCGGGGCCTTCTCAGTAACACCACCCTCTTCTCCAGGGTTCACCACAATGCTACCCCCCTTCTCCAGGGCTGACCACACACACACTGGGGCTTCTCAGCAACACCCCCTTCTCTGGGGCTTCTCAACTGCCCCTCTCTGGAGCTGGGGTCTATGTACCCCAAATGCTGCACCCTCACTGGCGCTCAGGTCCCCACACTAGTGTGAGTCCCCTATGAGGCCTCCTCCAACCCCTAATAGCCTCACCCAAACCACCAGTGATAAATAGCAACACAAAATGCAAGCCCATCAGCTATAACTTAAAGAGAAGCCACCCGGCCATAACACTGCTCAAGCCTACCGTGGATTCTTCATCCCACAGCAGTCAATTCTGCTCCTTCATCAGGCTTCTCTTCTTTTCCACAGCAGAGAGCTCCTGGACTGCTGACAGGGAACCACCTGTGGCCTCAGCTCCTAGAGTTTATAAGGGCCAGGTCCTGCCCCTTAAAGTCAGCTGACCGCTGGCAGGTGTGGGTCGCTTGCTGACTCCAGTTGCCCTGACAACCAACAGCTGGGCTCCTTATTCACTGCTAGGGCTCTTTCCTTAGCAGTTTCCCCTCTTTAGGAACAGGGCACCTCAGTGCTCTGTGACAGTGACAAAACCATTCTGACCTGTCTTGGTCTTTCCAAGTTCTTTGCAGGAGAAGAACTGCTCTATTATTTTTTCATAGTCAAATAAGGAGCAAAAGCTAAGAGCTGACATATTCTGAGGCATGCCTTGAATCTAATGAGGTTGGTAAGGTAACTACTGTTCTAGTTCTTCACATTTTTGTTGATACAGGAATATTGGGATAATAGTGTCTATTACTGGTTTTCAAATCTCTTCTGTAAGTCTCTTACAGCTTATCAGTTCTTGAAATGTTACCTCTTAAAATGCTAAATTTTCATTGCTCGGTGCTGGGGACACATCTTGTAAATTTTAAGCAATTAGCCACAGCCACATGAAAGCCATTTAAATAAAAATTAGGATCACATATGATTTCATGGTATTCTCTCTTGCCTCAATGGAAAACTCTGTACTTAAATTTATGAAGCCAAATATTGTACTAACTTAACATCAGTCAGATTTTGCATAAACTAACCATTTATGTGGCAAACCCTTTTCTAGAGAGAGGTAGTTAACTATGTTAGTCTAAAGTCAGGCAGAAGTCAGGGTAGATTTGCACCATATAGACTAATCAGAGATATGTAGAATAAGCTTTCATAAGTAGAGGGTTTACCTCTTCAGGGACTGCTACAGATCAACACCAGACTTGCAGAACTGAAATAGCATACAAAACCAGATGTAACAGCCAGACATAACAGCCATTTACTAAGAGATCACTGTAGAAACTCATCACAAATGCCTTCACTCCTTAAAGAAGATGAGGGAAATAAAACTCTCTAAACTTACATGCTTCAACAGCGACCCTTCAATCCATGGTAACATTATAAATCTATGCAACCACACCCACAGCCTGAACAAGCTGTCTACTATCCTGTGGTTTTTCTTTCTGCCCACTACGCAATTCAAGAAGGTGCAGTTGTATGGAGGCTGAGACATTTTTTGGCCACCTAAAACTAAGGGAATGTTTCCATGACAAGAAGCCAGGCAATAATCAACCCACCACATACCTGAGCCATACCCAGCACAAGAAGAACAGCTCCTGGATTCCACCTGGATCCAGTCCTACTCTAGACCTGTACATAAACTGTTTCTTCCTCTGCACCCACCATGAGATTAGTTAAAAAAAAAAGCTTGCATTACAACCTTAGTCCTGCAAAACAGAGAGCTATACTCAGTCTTTAAAATACTCTGGTATCATCATACAACAGGCTGATAAGGGGCATACCACTGTTGTCATGGGCAAAACAGTAAAAATACAAAAAGTGTAAGAGACAACTTTCCAACACAGTTTTACAAACTCTTGACTGAGGATCCCACCGTACAATACCAGAAGGAACTAGATAAACTCTTAAAGAAGCTACCCCTGAAAACACAGAAGTGATTGATACGTCCACCTCCTGGGGGCCCAGTTTAGGCGACTTTAACTCATTACCCAAAACATCAAGGGCTACAGACTGTACAAGCGAGACAGAGCAGGGAAAAAATGGTGGGGTGAGGGGAGTGTAGCACTCTACGTCTAAGAGCAATACACATCCTCAATGATCAGGATGGGATCAGAGGAGGGGCAAACTGAGGCACTCTGGGTAACAATGCAAGGGGGTTGTGGGGAAAGGGACTTGATAGTGGGCATCTACTACAGACTGCCTCACCAGGGGGATGAGCTGGACGTGGAATTCTCAGGTCAGCTCATGGAGGCTGTAAAGTCAAGAGATGTGGTTGTCATGGGTGACCTAAACTACCCAGACATCTGCTGGGAGGAGCAGTCAGCCAGGTCTGACCGCTCATGTAGTTGGAATACAGAACCTCCACCTAACCCAGGAGGTGCATAGTCCCACAAGGGAAATGCCTTGCTGGACTTGGCCCTTGCCACAAGCAATGACCTAGTGAGGGGTCTGTAGGTACTCGATCACCTGGGTGACAGTGATCATCGCCTGCTGGAATTTACTATCCAGAGCAAGGTGGAGAAAGCAAGCAGCAAGGCAAAAGTCCTTGACTTCAGGAGGGCTGACTTCAATGAGCTAAGAAGATTAGCAGGACATGCATTGGGGTCTCGGAGCTTCAATGAGACGGGAGTTCAAGATAGGTGGTTGTTCCTCAAGGAGACAATCCTCCGAGTTCAAAGGGAGTCAGTCCCAATGCATACCAAGGGGGGCAGGAGTGCTAAGAAGCCCCCATGGATTGGCAAAGGCATCCAGGAATGCATTGCTTGCGACTGCAGGGAGGCTGTTAGGAAGGCCAAGGCAGAGATGGAGATAGGGCTAGTGACCAGAATTAGGGATAACAAAAAGTCCTTTTTCAAATACATAGGGAGTAAGAAGGTGGCACCGGGTAACGTGGTGCCCCTACAGGATTGCAGCAAATGAAAAAGCTGACCTCTTTAACAAATTCTTTGCCTCCATATTCCTGAACAGGGACCGGGACATTTCCCCCGCTAGGATTACAGATGGACCCAGGGCAGGCACTGCAATGCCTAGGGTTGGAGACAACCTAGTTAGGGAACTTTTGGAGGGGCTGGACACGTTTAAATCAGCAGGTCCAGATACTCTTCATCTGAGGGTGCTGAGGGGATTGGTGGGGGTCATAGCATGGCTCCTGGCATGGCTTTATGAGCACTTGTGGGGCTCTGGTCAGGTACCAGAGGACTGGAAAAGGGCCAGTGTGGCCAATTATAGGCCAGTCAGTCTTACATCAGTCCTTGGGAAGACCGTTGAGAAAATTATCGAGGAGCACATCTGCAAGGGCCCAGCAGGGAAGGTAATGCTCAGGAGCAACCAACATGGGTTCATTGAGGGCAGATCCTTCCTGACTAACTTGATTTCCTTTAATGATCAGGTCACAAAGTCCCTGGATGAGGGCATCGAGGTGGATGTCATCTTCCTTGACTTTAAGAAGGCTTTTGACACTGTTTCTCACCACGTTCTCTTAAAAAAACTAGGTGACTGTGGCATTGATGCCTACATAGTCAAATGGGTGGCAAATTGGCTAGATGGTTGCACCCAGAGAGTGGTGGTGGATGGGTTGTTTTCAACCTGGAGGGATGTGGGCAGTGGGGTTCTGGGGCCTGTACTGTTCAACAGCTTTATCAGCGATCTGATGTGGGTGTAGAATGCACGCTGTCCAAATTTGCTGAGGACACCAAGTTGTGGGGCGAGGTGGGCAGGCTGGAGTGGAGGGACAGAATCCAGCTGGATCTAGACAGGTTACAGAGGGGGGCAGATGAGAATAGAATGGAATTCAATGCAGACAAGTGCAGGGTGCTGCATCTAGGGAGAAAGAACCTGCAACACACCTATAGCCTGGGGAACTCCCTTCTTGTCAACACAGTGGCAGAAAGGGATCTTGGAGTCATTGTTGACTCCAGGATAAACATGAGCCACCAATGTGAGGAAGTGGTCAGTAAGGCTAACCGCACCTTGTTGTGTATCTACAGATGGATCACAAGCTGGTCCAGGGACGTGATCCTTCCCCTCTATGCAGCGTTGGTCAGGCCACAGTTGGAGTACTGCATCCAGTTCTGGGTGCCACACTTCAAGAGGGATGTGGCTAGTACAGAGAGGGTCCAGAGGAGGGTCAAGGGGCAGTGGGTCAGGCCCTACAAAGAGAGGCTAAAGGGCCTGAATCTATTCAGCCTCACAAGATAAAGCTGAGAGGGGATCTGGTGGCTGTTTACAAACTCACCAGGCGGGGACCAGTAGAAATTGGGTGAGGCTCTATTCCCTCAGGCACCACTGGGGGTTACTAGGAATAACAGCCACAAATTGTTAGAGAGATCAGGCTGGATATCAGGAGGCATTACTTTATGCTTAGGGCTGCCAGGCTCTGGAATGGACTACCAAGGGAGGTGGTACTCTTTCCTACCTTGGGGGTCTTCAAGAGGAGACAGGATAGATATTTGGCTGGGGTGTTATGAGCCCAGCACTCATTCCTGCCCAGGGCAGGGGGTCAGACTTGATGACTTGTTTATGTCCCTTCTGATCCTAAGCGCTATGATACTGTCTACAAACCTGGCAACCCAGGACATCCTATTGACTCTGGCATTGGCACGGTCATGAAGGGAGTTTCTGGCTACATTGACTAAACCTTATTTCAAGAGGCTACAGAAGCTGCCAGCTATTTGAAAGATACCTCTGATTTTCTAAAGAAACTAACTTCTGTTGACAAGCTTCTAACTACCACCATATTGGCTACTGTCTCTGTATACCAGAACTCCCCATGAGGATGGATTGCAAGGATAAAGAGCATTATTCTCAATGAGAATGCAGCATCTGTTTCCACGAACTCTCCCACTTTGTCCTCACACATAACCACTTAAGGTTTGGGGACTCCCTATACCCACAAATGGCACTGCCATGGGCACGCATATGGCCCCCCAATATGCAAATATATTTATGGCAGACCTTGAAGTCTGCTACCTCTGCAGTTGCCCTTCCATCCCCCTGGTATACCTAAGGTACATTGATGACATCATTATATGGATGCATGGGAAAGAATCTCTAGAGAAATTCTGCCAGGACTTTGACAACTTCCACCCCTCCATCAAACTGAAAGTTTGCAATGTTCTTAAGTAATGGGGTCCCACTCTGTGACACCCTGAAGCCTCCTCAGCACTTGTCCTCTTCCCTTTCTTTGAGCACTCTCTCCTTCAATTTGTCTGTCATGCCTTGATGTAATTATGCTTTTAGGAAAAAGGGAGGCTGCCTCAGGACTCTCCAAATGAGATCTCATACTCGGGAACACAGGCGTTACTGCTCAAGACCTTAAGGCAGAGCTTTCCAAACTTTTCATGTTGGTGACACACTTTTTAGACATGCATCATTTCGCGACACAGTAATTCAGTTCTGGGGGAGGGGCCAAGGGAAGCAGACGTGAGTAAGGGAGCTCCGCGGTGCCCTTCCGCAAAATTTTCTGCATTTCGCGCGACACACCTACACGCTGCCGCTGACACACTAATGTGTCGCGGCACACAGTTTGGAAAGCTCTGCCTTAAGGACTATTTCCATGGCTCCAGCCCCCCTTCTAGCCACACCCAAGCCTCACAGGTGATTCCATGGCTCCAGCTCCCCTTCTAGCCACACCCAAGCCTCACAGGTGTTACCAATCATTGGGTATTAAGCCCCATTGTCAAATCCAGTCACTCACATCCATAGATATTAATGAAAGAGGTGGGGGCTTACTGTCACCAAGCACTGGCCTACAGCCCAGCCCCACTTAGCGATCAAGAATTAATTGGTAATAATCAGACAACATAAAATAGGAGGGGGAATAAAAGTAACTGTATTCAACAACAATCAATCAGAATTCCTTTGATTGTCCCCTACAAGCCCCAACTTGAACAACTTAGATACATCATTAATGATCTCCAACCCCTCCTGGAAAATGATGAGCCTCTCAAGGCAGCCATGGGGGACAAACCTCTCCTGGCTTACAGGCAGCCACCACAGCCTCAAACAGCATCTCTTTAGCAACAGACTACCATCAAGGCACCAGATCTTGCTTGATGCCCAGATGCCTGCTGGGCCCCAAGAAGAACACAGACAATATCACCACTGGATCAGCTAACCCAGATTATAACATCTCAGGTTCCTTTACCTGGACCTCTACCGATGCCATATATGCCTTCACCTGCTTCCAGTGCTCCTCTGCTGTCTACACTGGGCAGACGGTGTAAAGACTAATCTAACATCAATTCCAGAAAGACATACAAGCCTAGACTTCCCATCACTTTAACCTCCCTGGACATTTAATCACTGACCTCAGAGTGGCTGTTCTTAGACAGCAAAACTTTAAAGACAAACTTAAACACAAAATCACAGAACAAGAAGACATTCACAGACTACATTGTATTAAATGCAGTTTAAACCAGGAGTGTCAAAGATAAGGCTGGATTTAGCAGGTAGAGCCCTATCATTTGGCCTACAGTGTTGTCTGTGGGTCTCTGACTGATGTGCTGGCCTAGCCCCACTGTGTGTCGGAGATGGCACATGTGGGAATGTGCTGCATGAAGTGCCGACACTGGACAAGCCATATATGCTGGATCCAGGATTGGTCTGGATCGGGCCCAAAGACCATCACAGGTGCCACATGCAGTGCACACCCTGGACTCGCCCTACATGCTGTGTGCATGTGCCACATGCTGTGCACAGGGCTAGAGCAAATGCGTGCTGTGTGTGTCATTCACGGTTGGAGCCAGTGCATGTGCTGCAATAGATATGTGGGGTTGGTTGAGGGTGTGCACTACATGTGGTGACCAAACTGGTTTGCCCCTGTGTGCTAGATCTAGTACATGGGGCCTTTGTGGGACTGATCCAGCCCAGAGACTGGCCTACACCCCTCAATTGGCCAGTGAGGGATCCCTTAACCAAGACGATGAATTCTTATCCCATGACCTGGATTAGCTTTTATAACCCCTAATTCCCTCAATTGGTTAAATGCTTTGTTTCTCCCTCTTCTACCCATCTTGCCTCTCTCAGCAGTCCTCCCTCCTCTTTCTTCCCCCCTTCCCTACCCTTTGTATTTGTATAATTTTTTTCTATTTAGAAGCTCTGTTTCCTGCGGTCCCTTCACAGCATCTTACAGAAGCTTAAGCTCTGACTTAGCTTATAAGGTGCAAATCTACCCTGACTTCTGCCTGACTTCACACTAAAATGGCTAACTACCTCTCTCTGGGATGGTTTAGCGAGAGATGTTTCTGCTTTGCAGGGGTTGGACTAGAAGACTTTCCAGCTGTACTTTACAATGAACCCTTTTCTAACCAAGCCATACATCTTCATATGCCGGATATGTTCTTCAAACCAAGTAAGCTTTTCCCATATTTTACATGCAGCTTCCGCTAAGATTTGTTTGCCACTATTCTTTCTGCTGCCAGCTGTTGAGCCCATATCCAGACTTACTCCACCCAGCAGGTACGCCACTGAAGTCAGAAATCAGACACACTATGTATATCTGTCTGTAATCAAGATTATGCTTTCCTGAAGAATTTAATTCATTGCCTATCCATAACACCGTCCATAACTTTATCACTACATTCTTCATGTTCATGAGCCTATTTACATCAACCTTTCCATTCATTTGCAGTTAGCTTATTCTGTATGTGTTTTGGAAATCAAATCCCTCCCCTCTTTCAAATCTTATATTAAAAAATAACCTGCCAGAGAGATTTAGACTAGTTTGGAAGAAATTTATGGATGGAGCGTGGGTTGGAGCAGATTATCAGTGCAAGCATTTTTTTTTGCTAGCAGCAGCAGACCATGAAAATTTAAAGCAAGTAAAAATGGAGCACTATTTCCTGTATAGATTTCTAACAGCAAAGAACAAGCAAACAAGAGGCCAATAATTACAAAAATACTCAGTCCAGCTGTGAGCAATTGCTCACTAATGTCTCTGCAGCTGGTTTATGAGTTACTGCTATGCTTCTCCACTCAGCTTTCAGTTCTTGCTTTCCATCTTTGTGCCAGCTCAGCCTACTACTAAGGGCTAGAAAATGTAATCTAATGGCAGAGTAACTTCTGCAAACAGATTTGAATGAACTGTCACACAGCCAGGACCAGACACAGGATTTCTTTCTGATTTCTATTTTAATTTTAAGAGTTATTACACTTACACTGTGTAGGGACTTCTTAACCAATAACTGTACATATTGCTTATCTATATAGGTCCATCTATGGATGAGATAAAGTGGTAATTATGGCTGCGCCTGGAATGAATCCACTTTCAATGAAAACTCAAGGCTGGTTCACGTGGTACCCACGTTTCCAATTAGGTCTCTGATTAGAATAGTTTTTGTTACTTCAGGATTGAATTGAAAAATTAAAATATATTTGACTCTGACTCAGATGCAGAGATGTCTTATATTCCAAGGAATTTAGGAATTGCAATATAGCCTCAGACTCCGGATTTGTGTAGCTTTTAACATATTGGCTCAGGGACCTAACACCAAATGCTTCCAAAACGGAGCAAAGAGCCTTAGTAAAATAATTCCCCCTCAACAAGTCTGAAAATTCAGGGGATCTGGCAGGTGCAGAATGACATTTTATTCCTTATAATTGACTATCCGGTGGATAGAAAACTGTCTGGACTGTTGGGCTGAATGAGTAGTAATCAATGGCTCAATGTCTAGCTGGCAGCTGGTATTGAGTGGAGTGCCCCAAGGGTTGGTCCTGGGGCCAGTTTTGTTCAATATATTCATTAGCAATCTAGAAGATGGCATAGAGTGCACCCTCAGCAAGTTCATAGATGACACCAAGCTGGGGTTATAATACATACACTGGAGTGTAGATCTAGGATTCAGAGTGACCTAAACAAATTGGAGGATTGGGCCAAAAGAAATCTCATGAGGTTCAACAAGGCTAAGTGCAAAATCCTGCACTTAGGAAGGAACAATCCCACGCACCAATACAGGCTGGGGCTGACTGCCTGGGCAGCAGCTCTGCAGAAAAGGACCTGGGGGCTGAATATGAGCCAACAGTGTGCTCTTGCTGCCAAGGGCTAGGGACAGACATTCAAAAAGACTGAGCCTGAATTGATTCACTCTTTGCAGGTTAGTCAAGGCTGCTCAGCTTAAACTGATTAATAACTGGCCTGACAGTCACAGTAAAATCAGGAAATGCAGCCACACATCTGCAGTGGCTCAAGCCAGAAGCTGGGGGGCGCTAAAGCATGCCTGCCAGCCACTGCTGAAGGAGAGGGAAGAGAGACACCCTCCAAGGCTCCCACCCCTCCCTGATGGAGTGGAGGGGGCATGGCGAGGCACCATCTGGGGCTAGCACAACACATGGGATGCCAACCACCAGCTGCGGGGGGGGGGAAGAAGAGCAGCTGCTGGCAGACTGAGGAGCAGGGATGGAGAAAAAGTCCTCTCTCTGAAGCAAGCATATATTGAACACAGCGATTTGCAAAGTATACAACAGGGAACTACCAAAAATCTTTGCCTAAGC
This sequence comes from Alligator sinensis, assembly GCF_000455745.1. NCBI lineage: Eukaryota > Metazoa > Chordata > Crocodylia > Alligatoridae > Alligator > Alligator sinensis. Next base: position 432,689 of record NW_005842636.1, read on the forward strand.
TAAGATACAGCCCAGTAAAACACAGCACACACAACTTAGTCTAACTTAAAATGTAAACCAGGAAGACAACAGAAAGCCTTGCATAAGTCTTATATGATCCTGAGGGCAGAGTGTCTCTTTACAGCCAGGCATTCAGAAAGACTTTGTTTAGGTATTTCCACCTTTTGCAGGTTTTGCTTTATAATGTAAGTGTAGCTGTCTGTATTCTTTGGTGAAGCTCTGGGCTCACAGGTGCAGGGCTTGGATATGCACACAGGGGACTAGCTTGCCTCTTTCTCTGCCCTCTGGGACCTACTGTGAAATTATGCCCCTCCCTGCCTGGCTGCAGGCAAGCCGTGGAGGTGTGGCTAGGGCTGGCAAACCCCAGCTGCAGTCCATAGGATTTGCCAGTGGAGGGAGAGGGGACAGAGGGAGGAATTTGCATTAGGGGCCACAGCAGGCCAGCATCTGGCCACACCCTGCCCCTGCTCCAGCTAGAGAACAGAGGGGAGGGGAGGAGAGGGGCCAGCCCAGCTCTCTGGAGCAGAGAGCAGAGCCCCATCCAGCCCAGAGAGAATGCCAGGATGGTGAGGGACTCTGGTTTAGGTTAAACAAGGAAGGGGTTTGGGACAGGCATTACATCAACTGGTTTGAGCCAAATCAGTTAAGTCTGATTCTATATTCAACCAGGTTTATCTCAAACTAGTTTCAGTCATTTTCAAACTGGTTTATGCACACTGAATGTCTATTCTGTTACAGGTTTAAACCAGTTTTTGATCACTTAAACTGGTTTGTGTGTAATATCTGTCCCTAGCCAAGAAAGCTAACAGCATACTGAGCTGCATTGGTAGGTGTGTTGCCAGCAAGGGAAGTAATTATTCCACTTTAGTCTGCACTGGCAAGGCTGCATTTGGAGTACTGTGACCAGTTTTGGACCCCCCACTATAGAAAAGATGTGGACAAGTTGGAGACGGTCCATTGGAGAACAACAAAAATGATTTGGGGGCTAGGCCACATGACTTATAAAGAGAGGCTGGGGGAACTGGGGTTATTTAGTTTGAAGAAGAGAAGACTGAGAGGGGATTTGATAGCAGTCTTTAACTATCTGAAGGGTGGTTCCAAAGAGGATGGAGCTAGACTGCTTTCAGGGGTGACAGATGACAGAACAAGGAGCAACAGTCTCAAGTTGCAGAAAGGGAGGTTTAAGATGAATATTAGGAAAAACTCTCTCACTAGGAGGGTGGTGAAGCACTGGAACAGGTTACCCACAGAGGTGGTGGAATCTCCATCCTTGGAGGTTTTTAAGGCCCGGCTTAACAAAGCCCTGGCTGGAATTATCTAGGTGAGGATGGTCCTGCTTTGAGCAGCGGGTTGGACTAGATGACTTACTGAGGTCCCTTTAAACCCTAATTTTCTATTATTCTATTAAACTTCTTTTATACACAGTATTATTCATTATATTCTATCCAAGAGAACTATTCAGAAACCATAGACATTTCAAGTACTCCTGAGTCATATAAAGGGCATAGTTACATTTAAAAAAAAATAGATTTTTATATTTCATGCTTATGTGCTAATAACAGCTGTTAAGCCTTCAGTTGGCATCATGGGTTGCTATGAAACCTCCTGATAAGGTCCCTTCACCAACTATTCTGCCATGCCTTGATGTTACATTAAAGGAGGGGTTCAGTGAAATCGTTTAGGCTCCCATCCAGGGTTACACACAGTACCACTGATGATGATAACGTGGGGCTCCTCCTCCCTGTTACCAAATCTGCCCATTACTTTGGGGTGTGCTCATTTATTAGGGATAGTTTCTAGGGTCTTGGTGATTCTGTCAATGTGCTGCTTGTGTTACTATACGGAGCTGTATTTCTCCCTTCTGCAAGCCCTCACCCCCAGGGGAGCTATCTTGCAGGACTCAGTCTCAATGGGACTGGGTTCCTCCAGTCACCAAATCAGTCATACACACAAACACACAAATTAACGTGACACGCCTGACCTGGCCGGGCTGATCAGCATGGACAGGCTGACACCCTCATATGCCAAGAATCAGTTCATCAGAGCAACAACAAACTGCAGTCAGACACAAGCACACAGGTAAACAGAATCCCTCTGAATCCGGCTGGGTGTCCAGCTGACACCCTCATGGGCCAGCATTCAGTTCATAAAGGCACGTCTGAGTCAAACTGGGTCAATCAGCCTGTACAAGCTGACCCCCTTATGTGTTTCAAACTCAGCACGTCCCAATCTTTGGCCTCTTGATGAGCAGACCCCACAATAATTTGGGCTTCACAGGGATCTTTAGCATAGGTAAAAGAAGCGTTGCTGCAGAGCACGGGAGGAAAGAGAAGCAGAGAAGGAAAAATATACCCAATTACTACCAGTTTGACTATAGAAGTTATTTATTGCTAAGCATATGAAATATATAATAGTACTAGTAGTAATAGACATGCAAAAGAAAAACAAACACCAACAATGACAATACTACCCTGGTTTCACTAAGTATTTGGGGAAACTTAGCTCAAGCTTAACTGATACAGTTCAGGTTCAGAAGTTTATGCCTAGAAAGAAGACAGAGAACGCTGGGATCTCACCTAGTCCACGGTACTCAGGCTGCAAAGCTGACAGGCACAGTCTGTAGCACAATCCTTGAAGAGAGAGATGATCTGTTCTTCCAGCGTCCCAAGAACGACAGGGGATGGTGTCAGCACAGGGGTTTTCTTCTTCTCCTTCTTTCCTCCTGCTTCTACTTCTTTTCCTTCCTTTTCCTCTTCCTCTTCTCCCTCTAGCAGCACACACACTTACAGATTTTTATACCCTCAGTTCAGCTGCTTCGAAGCACCCTCAGTAGTGTAAATCATTGTCTTTTCTATTGACAAGGGGTTATCTGGTTTGGACCATCTCAGGAAACTGATTGATAATCAGGAAACACTTAAGATTAGGGAGTAACCCAAATACTTGGGAGCCAGCTTGAAATTCCTATGGGTGGCAGATATACTGATGGGATATCTCATGGTTTCTTCAGGAACAATAGATAGCTTGCAGCATCAGGATTTTGGATTTTTACTTGTTGTGCACAAGCCTCAGCTTAGCATGACTTTTCCAGATCTTACTATAGTCTTTTAACAGACTTAAGACAATTATTGGGGTGCTCATAACCTTTTGTGGAGAGGACTCCCACCAGTCGTCTCGGGAAAGATATGACAACACCTGGGATTAGGGCTCCAGCAGGCTGGATGCTGTGATGAACCCTTAACCATTGTTCAAATGTTGCCCATACCCCCTCTGACTCGGTCTCTTGCCTCAGCATTCCCTAACCCGGCAACCGAGTTTTAGTCAATCAAGTTTAAATAGGCCTCCCATAGTGGGACCGGGGAATGTACGGCCCGAGATGCCTATTAAACTTAGAGCTGTGTGTGTGTGTCTGGGGGGGAAAAGTCCTTAGTAAATCCAGATTAGAACTGGTCTGATAAATGCTGAGCTGGGTGTGTGTGAACATGGGTTGATTAACATTGGAAGCACAGATTCCCCATCATGCAGCGCTCTCCTGCTTCTCTGGTCCCAGAATTCACTGCAGTCTCTGCTTCAGGCTTTCTGTTTTCCATCTCTCATGTAAATGAGACCTAGGGCAGTTGATTCACTCGTCACCCTTATCTGGTGAGGGTCTTAGGTGCGTCTCTCACTGCATCTTAATCAGTTTCGTTTAGGTAGAGGAGGGGAGGGGGGTGAGTCCTTTGTGAGTCAGACAGACTGCATCCTGTACCAGGGTTCCCCAAGAATACAGAGCTGAGACGTAACAATATCCAGGTATCAAATTTTGCCCCCACACTGCAAAATATGCAGTGCATAGAAGGGTTTTTTTGTTCCCGACGTGTGTCTTGCTGTGTCTCAAAGGGGTTTAAGATGCTGCAAGAGGCATGTGCACATTCATCTGGACATGCCCAGGGAGTGCACAGGACAAGGCATGCATATTTGTTGCAAGCATTTTGTTTGATTGCCCATGTTGTCCACATGCGCAACAATTTTCTTGGCCTTTAGGAACAGAACATTGTTTTTGCTCTCTAGTGACTCAATATAGCTCTTGGCAGGTCTTGGGATGTTTCATATACATCTGGGGTAATATCCTGTACAAGTCTGTATACAGGGCATGTGTCTGATGAATAGAGATTAAACCCTCAGCTTTTCTCCCAAGGGACAACAGATCCTGAAGCAAAACAGTGAGCGAGATTTTCACAATTCTAAACAGCCCAGGAAAGCTTGATATGTCATTTATAGCACTGACTTAGTCCAGACTTAAAAAAATGTCATGTAGCTCATTAATAAGATCTAACCAACCAGCTTTAATTTAGAAAAATCTCCAAAACTGGGGACTAATTTTATTCTCTACAGTTTTCCAAGCAACATTTCATTCATGATCAGTTCTGCTTTCATGTAGTTGACTCATTCATAGTTGTAACCATTTGAATGACTTGACTGTAGATTGACTGTCAAAAGTCTTCCAGTGGAGGAGCTAATAATGAAATTCATCCATCCTAAAGCACAGTGAATACAGTGGATAAGGATTTATAATGGGAAGGGCAGGGAATCATTCTTTCTTAAATTAAATTGAAACCAGTAGGCCAAAAAAAAATCTGGTGTCACTTACTCCTGTGTAACCCACATGAAGTCAGTGGGATTTCACTGGGATAAAATTTGGATAAAGAGACAGCCTTTGTCCTGTTATATCCACAAAATTCTGAACGACTTCAGTGAAAGTTGTTCCCACATAACACAGAACATAAATTAAAACAAAGTTAAGATACTATCTTCTGTTAACCTCCACACCAGGTGAACAGATGTAAATGTAAGCAGACTTTGCCCCCTGCAACCTTTATGTTCCACCTCTGAATTTCCACTTTCTCAGGAATAACAGATGATCTGTCAGAGAATTCACTGTTCACACTAATTCATGAGATGAATTAGTGCAAGAACCAAGATGTGGATCTCAAGGCACAAAACTATGTTGAACTTGTTACAGAGCTATAGAAACATAGATCTGTCCTTAACAGGCAGTACAACAAAAACTCTATAGAAAGCTATTGAGTCTCTCTCTATTTTTCAACTTATATTTTTTCCTAGTATGGAGCTTATCATGTATGACTGATGTCAGTTGCTCCGCCACCAATTGTAATAATTTAAAGAAAAGGGGCCAAAAATAACCCTGAATCCATTTTTCATTTCTATCTATTCGAGAAGAAAAGAAGCAAACAAAATAATGGCCAGAAATGGGTCCTCTGCCCCATTTCTAAGGAGAGGGACCCCAGGGTGAAATGGCTGGCCCCAGCCCCTGGAAAAGATTTACAGTGGCAAAGGGGCCTTACATCAAATGGCCACCTACTTAGGTTCAGGCAATGATTGTCAGGTCTGGAGCAGAAGTAGAGGGTCAGGTGACTCAAGGAAAGACTCATTAGCCCAGGACCTGACCCAGAGAAGGGAGTCTGGCCATAGAAGCCACAGGAGGCAGAGCTCTAGGAAGAGCCAATCTGGGCTGTTCACAGAGGAAGGACTTGGGGCTGCAGAGAAGCTGGAGAAAACCCTACACCACAAGCAGCAACAGCTAGGTGCCTTGAGCCTTTGTAGTAGTTGTATTGCAGAGTGAGATTAACCCCAGGAGGGGAACCACTTCTGCCTCCTAGGGGCAGCCTCCCTATGAAATTATAACATCGAAGTGTGGCAGGTGAAATAACAGAGTGGGGGAACCCTAGGAGGCCAGAGGGAATAACAAGGTAGGGTGCAGGGGGCAACCAGGAAAGGAGAACTTGCCACTCCAGCACCAGGCATGTCACATAGTCCAAGCGATCAGCAAAAATATGATCTCTATAGATTCTCTCCACCTCTTCATATTACTGTAAGATCCTTCCCTGCTTCTGTTCCTGTGACATTAGTGCTTCATAGAGAAACAGAGGTAGGGAAGTTATTCATTTGAGAATTTTCTGCTCCTATTGTGCATTCCAGGGAATAAACTCCAGGAATGTTTTTAAATGATGAAGAGAGACAGTAACAAGAACCAGCATCTGACTTTGGAAAGCATTGACTGTTTCAGTCAGTGGCCAGCAGGAGACAATGTTGTAATACGGATAATCCATGTATAATTTGAACCCTGAATAACAATAACTTCTCTTAACCACTTAGTTATCTGATAGCTAACAATACAATAACATTAACAAGTATATTAAAACCCTTGGGACATTATGTTTTGAAGTCTAAGCAGCGCTTTAGAGTTGAGTTTTTTGTTTTTCTGGATTTTTTGCCTTACCTGTTTCTTTGTTTTTCTGCTAATCCCAGAGACCAGCATTATAACATTTAATGTTGTACATGGATTTTTGATAATAATTAATACCTCACCTTGGTGGGTACTCCCAGGTATATGTTATAATAAAAACAGCACACTCTAAAGTGTCAAAGAAGACAGTTTTCATACAAATATTCTATGAAAGTCCTACAGAAATCTATTTTAAGTGTTTTATATGGATCTCTAACCATATGAATACCAACAGATTTATTGAAATTCTCTCATTTGAGTGAGAAACAGCCTATCAGTCTCCCTGAGGTGAGTGGAATGGGTATGTTTCTGTTGAACAGAGATTACAGACTAATGAAAAAGGAGGACAATTCCTGGGAATCTGAGTTCTCTGGTGGCTGTATGCATCCGATCAGACTGGATTTGATTGAAAAGAGGCCAGTGTTGCTTCATGGCCATTGCTGATCCAGAGCAATACAGATCCCCTGACCAAACAAGGATACCCACATGTAGTAAGGATGCAGCAACTACTCAATTGTCATCCCTTAGCCTTGTGGGAAGGAATTTGTCCTCTGCAGAACTTCCTCGCATACTGCCCATTTTCTCAGGTTGTGAAATGAGCAGAATTTGGCCCAGTGTTTATAATGATCATTAATCCATCAGTTAGTATTTTCAGGCACATACACAACCATAGAATCATAGGATTTGAAAGGACCTCAAGGATTATCTAGTCCAAGCCCCTACACAAAACGAAGGGAATTACATTCCCATACCAGCCCAGACAGACACTGCCTATTCAGCCTTTTCTTGAAAATGTTCTATGAAGGGATTTCAGGAGTTGCCTGTGCACCTTGTTCCACTGTCCTCCTATTCTGAGATTATGGACATTTTTCCCGAAGATTTCAGTTAAATGTGCAGTTTAAACCCATTGCCCCCTGCATGTCCAAAAAAACCCCCAAACAAACAATATGCGCCCCTTTCCTCCTCCTCCTCCCCCACCCCAACAGTTCATCTTCCTCTTCTTTATGGCAGCCTTTCAATCTTTAAAAACTGCTATCACATGCCCCCCCACCCCCTCTGCCCTGCAATCTCTACCTCTACCATGAAACTAGTCCTAAGTCTCTCAACATCTCCCATACAGCTTGAATTCCAAGGCTTTTACCATCTTTCTCAGGCTCCTCTAGTTACCCCGCCAAAGGTGGGAATCAGGTTAGTTTGACCAGATTTGTTCCTGAAAAATCCATGTTAGCCTGTCTCCAGTTCTTCTGGGGACTCACCTGTCATCCATGACTTCACAAAAATTGTTGCCTGTGGCTTCAAGATTTGTTCTGATGATGATAATTGTTATTTAGTGAATCTTCTCTATATTGTTCTCAGCTGTCACTGTCATTCTTATCACAGAACTACTAGAGTTATATTATGCTATAGCTAGCATAAAAATTTCCAAAAGCATAAGCAACTCAGCATATGAAGATATTCCATCTTCACAATAAATACATTTTCTAAGCTACACATAAAAATATAAATACAAAAAATGTATTAATGTCTTCTGTTACTTTATTTATACTGATACCAAAAGTATTAGCTAAAGGCTCCATATTGTACTTTTAGCAAACAAATCTATAAAGGCAGCAGCAGCAAGAATTCATAAAATGATTGATTATAAAACAATTACACAGGTCAGTCCTCCTGACTTTAGTAGATAGTGTTCTGCTCTGGTACTTGGGTTCAAGAGCAATTATTGATAGCTGAATGCTGGTAAATTACCCCTGCATATCCTGCCCATAAAAGGAAATGCAGTGTAGCCCATGCTTATGAAGGCCAGGGGTTAATTTGTGACATAGAGGTAGATAGCATTGCAGGTACATGTTGAATGGAACAATTGTCTCACTTGGGAACCAATTCAATACCCTCTGAACTTAACTGGAAACTTCCCATTGATTTCAACAAGAGTTGGATCAGGCCAGCTCTATCTAATCAATATTTTAAATGGGGAGGTTATGTTATCCCTTATTTCATCCGCTCTCCTTTGCTTTCATTTTTTTAAAATAGGGGTAGAATGGAGTCATACCCCAATATCGCCAACCAATCCCTCCAGGCAACACTTGCTCAGATATCGGATAAACCCCAGGACATCTAGGAACTAAGTAGAACTACCTGTAAAACAATAACAAGAGTGCAATATGAAATCAGAAAAGGGAAATGGTAGGATCTTACCCCTGCGCC